>NC_081413.1:290671910-290978863 GCF_030272615.1 Cryptomeria japonica
TACATGTTAACTAGTTTAAAACTATATTTAGGACATCTCTAGGAATACCCTCTTGTGTATAGCTAAGAAAGTATAAGAGAGAATGAGTTCTCTCATTAATTTGTCTTTAACCCTCAGCTTTATGATGAACCCCTATCTCACCTTGTTGATGACAAGTTCCTAGTCTTGAGGGTTGAAAGTTTTAGGATTTTGGAGCAATGATTTCAAGACCCAATAAACTCTTCTAGAGATTAATTTATTGAGCTAATTTTTTTATTATGTATTGTAATGTAAATTCCAAATGGTGTAATGTCAATGCTAGGAGCCCCATTCACATTACATGTCCTATCTCTTATAATTGTGAATTTTTTTTCAAAACGAATAATATCTATTTTCAAATTTTCATGAAATAGAGACAAGTTGGATTTCCATGTGAGGGAGGACATTTATTTATTATTAATTCTCTATTATAATTGGATATCATGTAAAAATTAATTTACTAGAGAGTTTACAAATAATTGGTTAAGATTGCAAGTTTCAAGAATATCTTTCATATTTGGTGCTAAGAAAAGGTAATTGATGCTCTCATGGAGCACTTCTAATTGGGATCTTGGTCAAATTGACCATTATGGCCAAATCTATGGTGTTTATAATATGTATGGGGTTTATAAGATGTAAATAAGAGTTACATATTATTCAAAGATGCTTAACCATGACCATAGGTGTGTTGGGTGTTTTCCATGACCCATAATTTAACTCATTTTTTTGGGTACAATTTGATGTTTTCTTATTTCTAATTTTATTATCTAATGTAGGCATGTGATAGTGAGTTGTATTATTATTTGAAGGTAATCTAAGAATATAGTTTTTTATCAAAGGGATAGTGTATTGTATTCTTGTACTTCATCTTATAAGTATAATACAATCTTAGGTTTCTTTGAGGTGGAGCTTGTTGGCTAATACACACTCCAATGAGAAATTGTAGGTGATTGAAGGTATTATCATTGATGGCAACCTTGCAATCATGTGATATCGGCAGGCAGACATAGGCACCGGCACCGGCAGACTCTACACTGGCACACAGAACACCGACAGCGAAAAGGAAGAATACCGGCATCCTGGCCGACAGCAATTTTGTATTAATATATTTTGTAATTAATTGTAAAATATTTTGTAAGCCGACATGGCGGATTGTAATATGACTCATATATGTATGAGATCATTGTAGGTCGTTTTAAAAAGAAATGAGATAGGATGTGAACTATGGAAAAGTAATAGCAGACCTAATATGTGAATTATTGGTTAAGGGTTTATGTTGTAGCAAAGCTTAAACCGGTACTGAATCTAGCATAAATGATTCTAATCTGAAGCAGTACAAGACATTGGATTAGTATAATCCATTTTGTAAGTCAATGAGACTTCTTTTGTAATTGAGCAGTGAGCTCTAGGCACTTGGCCTTCCTGCATGTGCAGGCCCCTATTGTTGAGAGTAATATTCCCGTATTGGCCAGTAAGCAAATATTGTGGGTCACAAATCCCATCGAGGTTTTTCCCACGCCAGGTTTCCTCGTTAAAATACTGTGTTATGGTGTGCTTCTCATGTTGTTGTTATTGTTCTTATTTACTGCATTATTTCTGGTTTATCGGTACTCGGTTTTAATATCCTTTTCATATTTTAAATCAAGTAATTTGATATAACAGTTAGATACTGATTCAACCCCCCCCCCCTCCTCTCAGTATCTTTGGGAATCGTAACAATTGGTATCAGAGCCTGGTCCCCTATTTTCAAAATCCTAACAACTTAAGGAAGATCTTGTCACTGGTAGAGATGGAAAACTTAAGAAAGCAATTGGAAACAGCTCTTACAGACTATGATGCAAAAAAAGTGAAGAATATCAAACTTGAGGATGATCTAAAGGCTGCTCAGGATATTATTCAAGCACTTCAAGAGAATTTTACTATTGCAAGAAACAAGAGGAGAGAACTTTGTGAAAAGATGCAGAATGAAGAAAATGAAATGGAAACTCTTAATGATTTGGTAAACAAGCTAAGACAAGAAATCAGTACAACAAAGAATGAGATGCAAGATATGACTATGAGATTCTATAAAGAATTGAAGATAGAAAGAAGAATGAAGAAGACTTGGTTAGAAGACTAAATGATGCTAGAAATGAAAACACAAGACTCAGTCATGAAAATGATATGTTGAAGATAGATCTTATGCACACACAAAATGACAGAACTGAACTCATGAGACATAAAGGAATCTTAAAGAATGAACTGACTACTGCAAATCAACACAAGGATAAATTCAAGAAAAGTTCAAAAGAACTTGGTGACATGCTGAAGAATCAGAAACCTAATGGTGATACAAATGGCCTTGGCTTTGAATTTGGTGAAATCTCTGGTGTTGCAAACAATCATGATCATACCAAACCTGTAAGACAACCTACTGCTTACAAATTTAATGGAAAATGCTTTAACTGTAACAAGTATGGTCATAGAGAAAATCAGTGTAGATCTAGAAATCATCAGAATACTAATACACCCGTCGGTCAATGTTCTAAATGCAACAAAGTTGGTCATAATTTAGAAAATTGTAGAATGAATGTAAGATGTTATATTTGTGGAAGATTTGGACACTTATCTAATCAATGCAGAACACATACCGGCATAGGATATGGGAAAGCTATTCAGAAGAACAATGTGACTTGTTATGCATGTAACAAGATTGGACATATTGCAAAATTTTGTAGAAGTAAGGCATCACCAGCAATTACCAAAGGTCCTAGTTTGAAAGGTAAAGAAAAGGTTGAAGAGGTAAAGCAAGAATTCTCAAAACAATGGATCAGAAAGTCAGATCAACAATGTTGGTGGGAATACTCCTCCACTGGTAGAACAAAGTAACACTCCACTGGCAAGAGACTCTTCATCTAACTGAAGAAAAATCCTTTGGGGGTTTAGCAACAAAATGAAAAACATGCTATTATTCCCGCGGTTGATGGTGCGAAGTTGAAATTACTTCTATACCGGCAGATGAGTTAAGTTGTGACTTAACTAGCGAGCATTAAATGTGGTATTTGGTGAAAATAATATTATAAAGCAAATGTGTTGGCTCCTTTTTCATTCACCAAGCATTCAAATCTTCGAGAGCGCGAAAAATCCCAAGCGAAGGCATTCTAAGAGAAGAAGTGAAGCAATCCATCAAAGCATTCATCCTTAAGGCAGATTGAGGTATTTATAGCTATGGCATCTTCATCCACTCCTGAATTTATTGCAAACCCTACTGTTGTTGAGGTTATTAAGCGCCCTAGACCTGGTTTCAAACTGGTTCCCGAAATTGCAAAGAAAGATGATATCATAGGTGCATTTTCTCAATGTCCTAAGGGAGTAGTATAAGCTGAAGACCCTATGATGTATATACATTGTCATATTGAGGAACTAGGTGATGATGAGATTAAGAATATGTATAAGTCTGTGATTTGTGATGAGTCTGGAAATGTCAAGCTGGAACACAAAATAGTGAAAACCCTAGGTTTTACTGAAATTCTTAGTATCTTGGATTTTCCCAAGGATATCATAAGGATTGTGTTAAGCAGAGTACATGGTGAATTTTTCTAGTTGGATTCAATCCATAAAATCACAAAAGAAGTGGTAAAAGTTGTAACAAGGTTACCTTCCACCAATAATAGACCTATCAAAACAAAGAAGGTCTCAAATGACACAGTGATAAACCTAATCGGTGCAACATTTGATAAAAGGTCTTTAAGGGTAAACGATGTAAAAGACATAAATGTCAGATTAATCAGTATGATCTTAGGTTATAAGGCTACTCATGTAAATAGGTTGAACTTAGTTTCTATCCTATGTATCAAAAATGCCTATGATATGGTTAATGATAATGCAAGGATAGATGTATGTGAGTGGCTCAAAGATGAGTTGATAGACAATCTGGGAAAGATTAAAAGAGATAAGAAAGGAACATTCAAATTTGGAAATTTGCTTGTTTGTCTGATGTTGTACATAAGAAAACAACTACCCGGTATTGGTGCAAGAGATTTTGGTTTTGACATTCCGGTAGGAAAACAACTGTTGGATCTATTGAACAATATGGGAGAAAACCGAGAGAAAAACCTAAATGAACATTTTCAAGCATTAAAGACTCAAATGAAAACTAGAGTAAGACTGTCACAAGCTATTGTGGATAAATATCAGAAGGAACGTAGAGACTTAGACAGTTGATGATTGTCATCAACCAGCAGAACTAAATGGACAAATCTTTTATTCCAGTATTTGATGAGAAAGCTACTTCTCAGGGGGAGTAGTTGGTATATTAAATTGGTTGGTATTTTGTATGAACTTGATCTTTTGTGACTTTGGCATTTGATGTCAAAGGGGGAGAGATATCTATGGAAAAACACATTAACACATTATCTTTTTGGTAAGAAAAAGAGATTTTAGGGGAGAGATTTTGAAAAACACATTTAAGGAGAAATTGGTATGAAAGATTGGTATTGTTACTCCCAAGGGGAGAAATAGAGATTGTTGGTTTTTGTATTTGGCATTTTTGTTTTCACACTGTGATGGTTTTTCCATCTTGTGTTGCCATCAATGTCAAAGGGGGAGATTGTTGGTATTTTGGTATGGTTTTGTCATTGATGTCAACACCTACTGAATACACCTACTTTGGAGATCCAGCAACAGTTACTGGTATATGATTCACCGGCAGGATATATTGTTCACCGGTACCTGGAATGACATGGAAGACACTTGGTAATGTCGAAGACATCATGTGGACACTTTATTTTGAAGAAATAATCATTGGTACATTCATATTTGCAAATTTTCTTTTACCCGCAAATAGGTCCTAGTTATCTAGGGCTACACCGACAGGTTTATCTTTTCCAGATCAGCATGGCACGCTATGGAGATGATTTATTATTGTTGTAAATGCATTAAGCCGACATGTTTAATCAGTTATTGCATCGGATATTATATTATTTATAAAATGTAATATCTTGTAGAGCCGACCTACTAAAATTGGTCTTAGGGTATGGTATAAATGTAAGATCAAGTGTGGAATGCGAAAAAGAATTAAGTGAAGGTATATGCGAGATCAAGCAGAGGCATACACGAAGACATCATTTGAAGGTGAAGTTAGGTTTTTGTAGAAGCATATCAGCATTACACTGGTACTAAATCCAGCATATGAAGATGCTATTTTGTGTAGTACATTCTTATTGGATTTAACCATCCAACTGTAGTTAGTGTGACTCCCATTTGTGATTGAGCAGTGAGCTCTAGGCTGTTGGCCTTTCTGCATGTGTAGACCCCTTTTGTACACTTACTATCTACAGTAGTATCATCTAATTGTGGGTAAGGTTTCCCACCGTGGTTTTTCCCCTTATAGGGTTTCCACATACAAATATTTGTGTCATGTGTTGTGAATGACTTTATGTTTATGTTTCATGCATTAATCCTTACTGGTATAGCAATTTGTTGTTAACACTGTCTACCGGAATACTTAACTGGTTTACCGATATTAAGCATTAAGTTGGTTAATTAGTTTTTGGTTTGAATTTATTGGACAACTGATTCACCCCCCCCCCCCTCCTCTCAGTTGTCTCTGGGACCTAACATTGTGATCAAGAAAGATGAAATTTGGATGGAGGCAGTTGTCCCTAGAACTATCTAGGTAACTGAAATGGGTTATAAAACAGATGACAATATCATTGAAACTTATGCAAAAGCCCTCCTTGAAGCACCCAATGAACCTACTAAGGAAGTTTTTGGAAATGTTGAAGCAATAGAAAGTGGAATTCAATCAAGGAAAAGGGTCAAGAAGGTTGAAGCAACCGTAAGAAAAGGAACTCAGCAGGCTAAAGCAATCAAGGAAGATGTTTTGAGACAAACTAGTATAAGTGAAAGTGAGTTGGAAGCACCTCAACCAGAAACTCATCTTTCACCGGTTGGAACTTCTTTTGAGAGTGATATACTGGCAGTATTTAAAAGGGTATAAAGGAAAAGAAAACCCACACCGATACCCTCTCCTACACCAAAAAGAACCAGACAAAAACAACAGGCAGTAAGGCCTCCAGCAAAGAAAATGACTCCTAAAAAGAAGAAGGTAAAACAAGATATCGCTCCAATAGACAAACTTCTTAGTGAAATTGCAGAGGATAGTAAGCTGAAGAACATCAACAAAATATACAATACACTATTAGCTGATGATAAGGAAAGCATAGAGAACAGTTTAAATTTACACTTAGATATATACAAGAAATTTTTGATGCAAATTATTGATGAAATTTCAAATGATCTATATAGGAGACTTGAAGCTAGAAGGTTAGCCATCGTTGAGCTGGACAAGAAAATTAAGATTGAAAAACTACTTGCAGTGCATCAAGTCAACTCAACTGATGAAATTGATAAACTAATCAGTGAAGAAAACTGGACAATATTCTATACTGCTCACTGGCATGTAGCACTGATGGCAGGTAGAGTAAAGGAAGTCTCTGAGGAAACATCAAATGCATGGGATATATTCTTTGTGGAAAAAGAAAAACAAGAAGAATTACTCAGACCAAAGACTATTAAAGTATATCAAAAGGACAAAGATAAGGGGAAAGGTAAGGTAGGTGGACCTCCAAGCCTTGAAATAACTGACAATGTGCCCCCACCTCTTTCAGATACTCCATCGGTAGATACTACTAACAATCAACCGGCCACAGAGAGTATGAAGACTCCACTAGAGGATACAAATCTTGAGTCTAAAATTTTGTATACTGTGAATGTAGACACCCAGGAAGTAAATGTTGTGGTTGACATAGAAACCATTGAAGATAAAGAGGAAGATGTGACTACTGAGTCACCGGCTGTAGAAGTTAAGATAAGCATAGAAAAACCTACATAGACAGAACAACTGGCTGAGGATACCATAGATAAATTGATAGAAACAACTAAAAAACCATCTGAAGAACCAGCAAAAGATAGTTCAGAGGTACAAACTGAGACTACATCTAAGAAACCAGCAGTTGAAAGCTCAGAGAAACCCTCTAAGACACAGATAGAGAAACCAAAATAGGTACAGGTTGAGGCGCAGGTTCAGACAAAGATAGTGGCACTGGCCCAAACTGAAAAGCAAAAGCCCTTGTTTGTAGAAATGCAAACAAACACTGACCTACCAGAGGTCGAATCAAGTAAGGTGATTACCACAACCGGTAGCATGGCTATTGTAAAGACTATTGGACAAACATCTAGTACATCTATGGCAGAATTTAGACCTACAAATATAACAGATGTCTTATTGGATTCAATAAAGAAGATCACAAAATGTAATGCACAAGCCTATAAGGTTATTGATGACACAATTCCAATTCTTAAATTGATAGCACCAAAGTGCATTGTTGATGACAAAGATTCTTTAGGTCAACTAGACACATTGTCTAAGTTCATCACTGGCAACACATTGACTATTGATCAAATAAATGCGGATACATTTAAGGAAAGAATTGTTGGCATTTTTTATGATTAATGTTGTGATTGTCATTGATGGACACACACTTGATTTGAGATTACTTTTTGTATGTATGAGTTAAATCTCAATTGGTATTTGTTCCAACTAGTATGATGTATTATATTCTTTAGACTATCGGTGTTTTGAAGAAAGTGTCCACTGATCTGAAGCGGTATGAAGACCCCAAGCGGTTCGAGGATCTCAAGCGGTACGAAGGAACGAAGCAGCACAACTCATATTTCCCAGTCTTCATTATTGTCAAATCGGCAACCGGTATTTTGCTTGAACTGGTATTGTGTATGAACCGGCAATACTCTGTGATGAGTTACCATCCACCGATTGTTTGACGGTGCTGACACTTTAACGGTGCCTTTTGTGTTGTGTTACAGAATATGTCTAGATGCATTGAACCTAGGAAATTGTATTGTAATCCTATTGGACCGACATGAAATCAGATTCCTTTATAAGGACATCATGTCTAGGGTTTTAGGTTGTTGCTAGGGTTTAAGGTGGTTGATGAGTTAGAGAGAGTGTGAATGTGTTGAAGACTGAAGTAATGTTGGAATGCATCAGGAAAAAGCTATCAAGGATCTAAACAAGCAATCTGTGCTATTTTGCTAGATCACTCAATTGTTGATTACTCACATCTTCGACGAGTTTGAAGCCCTTAATCGGGTAGGCCTAAAAGCCTTTTGTAAATCCTATAACAAGGTGGTTCACATATGTGGATCTAAAATCCTCTAGCAAGGTAGTCCTTAACCGGACTAATCTCCTAACAGAGTTTGAGATTCCTAACAGGATTTGTTCTGGTAAAGAACATTGTATGACCTTAACTGGTCTGGTTCCTATTCTGTAGATAGTTACTTGTGAGTTCCATCTCACCGTGGTTTTTCCCATTTGGGTTTCCACGTCAAAATCTCTTGTGTTATGGTGTTTGTGCTTCTGTGGGTGAATGCATTATTTTCTATTTGGTTTGCATGTGTGCTAATCGGTTTGTCTGCTAAACTGTTTTACCGGTTTACTGGTAGTCTAGTAAAGTGTTTAATTACATTGATTTTTGGCATACTAATTCACCCCCCCCTCTAAGTATTCATCAATTGGTATCAGAGCCAACCTTTCTATAAGTCTAACCACTTGAAAAGAGATATGGGGGAATACACTATGAGGGAACTTACTCATCGGCTCATGTAGTCTGAGCAATCCTATGATGATCTTATGGTCAAATATAAGGCCTCTCAAGAAAAAAGGAGAGAACATGCTGAAAAACTGATGGAGCTATCTAAAAATAGTTCTTCTGATGAAGCGGACATGGAAGCCCTGATTAAAGAAGTAGAAAAGCTAAATGAATCCAATTCCAACGTAAGAAAGGAATTGGAAGGGCTGACTATTTGAATGTGCCAAGAGCTTGAGAACCGGAGGAAAGCTGAAGATCTGGTAAAAGACAAAGATCATGAAATCTCCAAGCTGAAGCAAGAGATCAGTGCCCTAACTGCTCAACTCCATGCAAGAAAAGTGGAAAAGGAAGACATGCAAGGAGAACTGAACATGGCCATCTTCGAGAATGCAAAATTGATGGAAACAAATCTGCTATTTCCAAAGAACTCTCTGAGTCAAAGGAAATACTTGCTAAGTTCAACAAGAGTACTGTTAAGCTAGAGCAAAAGCTTGAATCTGCCAAACTTGTCAAGAATACTGATGGACTTGGTTATTCTGATCATGAGGAAGGTGAGACCTTTGGTACAAATGCTGGAGCATCGAAGAAACAACTGGCATCAAAGGATAAAGGTAAGCAAAAGTTTAAACCTGTTTGCTTTAACTGTCTTAAAGAAGGACATACTATCAATGTGTGTAGAAGCAAAGCCTACAATAATTTTCCTTACTTTATAAACAATGTACCTAGATCCAATAAGTTCAATGGTAATTGTTATGCATGCAACAAGTTGGACATAGAGCATCTGAATGCAGGTCTGTTATGAACAACACTGGAAGATATCCTCAGCGGACACAAGGAGTTGGTTCGGAACCTTTTGTGAACTAGAATCACAACTGGTTTAGTGCCTTTAATCATCAGTCAAGAAGTGGTGGCTATCAAGCAGCAACCAGATGGAGAGAAAACTATTGGATTTTCCATGGTCATGGTCACACAGCTGCAACATGCAGAGGGAAGAATGGAAACATGAATAATGGACCTTGGAGAGCACTTGGAATGGTTTTCTATCATTGCAACAAACTGAGTCATTCAGCAAGATTCTGCAGAAGTAGAAAGAGTATATTAGATTATATAGCGGTCACTCCAGAAGGAAAGATTGATATTGAAACTATTCAAGCAGATATGAAAAAAAACCTAGAAAAAGAAACCAGTGGTGTTGCAAGAAGAACCGGTTTCTGCACCTAGTGTGGAAATCACGGAACCGGTGAACTAAGCATCGGAAAAGCTTAGGGGGAGAAAACGGAAAAATGTTTCAAACCCCCGGTTTATACCGGTAAAAGACCTTAACTGGTATGTGATACCTGTCATTTAGCAGAAGACCGAAAATGGTAATAGGCAAATTAGGGTTTATGCCCTAATGGTGGAGCATTTATTACATTAGGTGAGGAATATGTTTAAAAGAAATTTTCAAATCATTTCTCACTATCAGTTTTTGAGCGAAGAAGTTTTTCAAGTGCAGAGTGAAGAAAAAGTAATTTGTGTTGCGATTCAAAGAAATTTCGAAACCCTATAGAAGATTCAGAAGCAAATATCAAACGGTCAAGAAAAAAACTCAAAGCGGTGATTCAGCAACCAACAAAGTGTGAGGAGAAGTGCAATTTGCAAATCCTAAATTCTCGATTTCTGAAAGGTATTTCTCGAGTTTTTCTGCTTTATCATGGCTTTCGCATCTCATGATAGTTCTAGTGCAACTGTTGATTCTATGGACTTCATACAATGAAAGTCAAAATATAATGCCTTGTCTCAAGTACCGGCTAGTGTTATAGTAGAAGAAGGGATTTCTGATTACATAGACTGCAAAATCGAAGACCTAGGGTCTCTTGTGATCCATTCTCAGCTAGGTCTATTCTATGGGAAGGATAAAAAGATCAAACTGGAGTATAGCATTTTGAAGAAGAAGAAACTTCACAATGTGGTTTACTTCCTAGAGGATTTCACAGATGACCACATTTGAATCATTCTGAGAAGAGTTCATGGTGACAAGATGTATCTTGAGAGAACACATGATATCACACCAGAAGCGATTCATGTCGTCACCGGTTTCTGCAATACAGGGGAAGTGCTAGCCCTGAGGAAGGTCAGCAAGACTTAAATGTCCAAGCTCACCGATTCAGTGAGAGACTCACGTGGCATGACCGTCAACTCAATCAAGGATGATCTGGTCAAGTATGCCTGCATGGTGATAGGCTACCAAATGTTTTCTGCTAGCAGAATTAATTTTGTCTCTGCTGCAGTAGTAAATGTCGCTTATAGGATGTTCAAGGAGGATGAATTGTTTGATCTGTGCAGTTGTATGCAAAGACAACTTATGTTGAATCTTAAGTCAATCAAACAAGACAATGCACTGAGATTCAAGTTTGGACAACTACTGGTTGGGTTGTTCTTTTACTTTCAAGGCTACTTTCTAGGAGTAGGTGATATTCAGTGGTCTATCAACCAACCAGTAACAAAACAAATAAAGGAGAGCCTGCAAGCAGTTGGAACCGGTTACCCTGAAGTTTTGAACAAGTACTTTGATGAGTTCAGAAGCAAGATGAGCCTAAGGATGAGGATATCCAGTGACATTGTCAAGAAATATGAAGAGGACATCTGTTTTATCATCAATGTGGATGAATGCATAATGGAGGCCGTTGAGCCCAAACAGGAAGAAGTGGAGCCTATGGGCTATGAGGTGATGTATGATATGTTGGACGGGTATGCTTCTACCCTAATCACCTCACCCCTTGATCCTAAGGCAAAGAGAACTGGCACCTATTTGGAAAGGGTTGCACCAGTTGTAGAACCCTCTGAAAAGAAAGGAAAGGTAGTGCCTTCAGCATCGGCACCAGTTACTGCAACCAGTCCCAAAGTGACCAAGTGGTCACTAGTCAAGAAGAAATCAGAAGCGGCACCTGCAAAAGTCTTTGAGAGGAAGTGGAAGACAAAAAGAAATACACCTGACTCAAAAGAAACTGTGTCAGAAGAACCGCCTAAGAAGAAGACTAGGCAAACAAAGAAAAAGACAAAGAATGAACTGACATCATCTACACCAGTAAATATTGACATTTCTTCTTACAACCTTTGACACGTTGTCAAAGAACTATAAAGAACATTAGGAGAAAAGTGTTGAATGATTTAATTGATTGTTTTGATGATTTCAATGATGATGAAAAGGAAGCAGTTGAACAGGAAATCATTAAGTATTTGTGTGTTAATAATCGGTCACCTTAGGAAAATAGATCTGAGACACTGGATTCTTTGTATAATTCCTTAGACAATAAATGGCGCATTGCCATAGAAAAGGAACAAGAAATGAGGGAGAAAATATTTTCTCAACATTTTCTTGATGTATCCAATTCAGAACTTTTCAAAGTTATGAATAAATACAAAGGCCTTTTCTTCATGAGAAGAAGAAGACACCTGTTACTGGAAGGAAAGGGTCAAGAAGTGATCAAGGATACACATACTCATGCTCAAGAAGCCCTTAAGATGCATCAAGTGGCTAAAGCCAACAAAAAAGCTGAGCAAGAATCAGAAACTGGCAAACCGAATGAGGTGTATGATAATGAAGAAGAACCAATCACAGAACAAATGGACCCCATTGATGTAGATGCCTTAGAAGGTGAAAATGTTACTCAGGATGCACCATCAAAAGCAACAGGATAGGAGAAGCAGGCATAATAGGTAGAAAAGCAAAAGGAAGCAGAGGACAAAAAGGAAGAAGCAAAGAAGCAAGTGGAGGAGAAGAAAAAGAGAGAAGAAGAGGAGAAGAGAAAGGAAGCAGAGAAGAAGAAGAAGGATGAAGATGAGAAGAGGAAAAAGGAAGAGGAAAAGAAGAAGGATGAAGAGGAGAAGAGGAAAAAGGAAGAGGAGAAGAAGAAGAAGGATGAAGAGGAGAAGAGAAAGAAGGAAGAGGAAAAGAAGAAGGATGAAGATGAGAAGAGGAAGAAGGAAGAGGAGAAGAAGAAGAATGAAGAAGAAAAGAAGCGAAAAGATGAAGAAAAGAAAAAGGAAGAAGAGAAGAAGCAGCAAGAAGAGGAGCAGAAGAAAAAGGATGAAGAAGAAGAGAAGCATAGGAAAGAAGAGAAAAGGAAAACAGAAGAAGAGGAAAAGAAAAAGATAGAAGAGGAAAAGTTAAGAGCTACAGAGAAAAAAGAAGCGGCAAAAAGCACTAAGATGGAGACTCCAAAGGCAACTAGTAGTCAAGCCAAACAGGCTGACCTCACCAGTCCTATTGACCTCCAGTTTGCAAATGAAATGGAGCTGCTACAAAGCATTAAGGTTGCTCAAGAACGCCTTGAAGTGATAAGGAGGAAGAAGGAGCAAGATGTGATCCAACTTACGGTGGACACTCTTACCGGTTTGTTGCCCGGCACAAACCTTCCCAATACTGATTCATCATTGGCACAATTAAAGCTCCTATGCACCGTAGTGGATGATCAAGTGCAGAGCCTAGAAGAGGTAGCAGAGGCAAATGCCAAGAAAGAGCATCAAAAAGCTCTCAACATTGCCCTAGTGAAGAGGCTAAATGAGCTCCAGTCCGATCTGCAAAAAGCTCAAAAAGACATAAGGAATACTCTGGATGAGGGGAATCTACTACTGAGTAATATTTGCCAACCCCATCTCTTCTGTGATGATGTGCTTGTACAGAAGCAAAAGCTACAAACTGACTTGCAGCTATACATGAGTACCTTCAAGCTGCCATATGACTCTTTTACAGCTTATGGGCAAACCGTTCACCAGTTTCATATCCAGTCTGCCAAAATACAGTTGGAAACCCGCAATCAAACTCGAGATCTGCAGGAACTACAACTGGTTCTACTCCCATGCCTGCAAATACTTTAGAAATGTTCTATCAATCTAGATGCCTTGATAGTGACTCAAGAGATGATCACAATAGACACCATGGAATAACAGGTCTCCTCGATGCAGACGAAGAAAGAAGTGGCTACCTCCCTACTTGAGTCCTGGTCCTTATCTATGAAACAATTTTTGCAGGACTTGAAATCAGTTTTTGACAAGTTTTATTCTTTATTATCATAAACTCTTATTATTTTAATACCAAATGGAAACAGGGGTTTTTCAGCTGTATTTTGTCATTATTGGAAAAGGGGGAGAAGTATTCTGGTATTTAAAATTTTGATGTATGCTCTGTATATCTTCATGACTATCTCTGTATGCAAATAGTTATACATTGTTTTATTTAAAAAAAGGGATAGTGTATATGCTTAGGGGGAGTAATTTTGATTATGGCATATTTTTGTTGTAAAACACTTAGATGTCAAAATTTTGCCTAAGTGTTGCCATCAATGCCAAAGGGGGAGATTGTTGGCATTTTTTATGATTAATGTTGTGATTGTCATTGATGGACACACAATTGATTTGAGATCATTTTTTGTATGTATGAGTTAAAGCTCAACCATTATTTGTTCCAACTGGTATGATGTATTATAGTCTTTAGACTATCAGTGTTTTACAGAAAGTGTGTACCGATCTGAAGCGGTATGAAGACCCCAAGCCGTTCAAGGATCTTAAGCGGTACGAAGGAATGGAGCGACACAACTCATATTTCCCAGTCTTCATTATTGTCGAACCGACAACAGGTATTTTTCTTTAACCGGTATTTTGTATTAACCAGTAATACTCTGTGATGAGTTCCCAACTAGCATTTTGTGATGAGTTACCATCCATCGATTGTTTGATGGTGCCAACACTTTAACGGTGCCTTTTGTGTCATGTTACAAAATATGTCTAGATGAATTGAACCTAGGAAATTGTATTGTAATCCTATTGGACCGACATGAAATTGGATTCCTTTATAAGGACATCATGTCTAGGGTTTTAGGTTGTTGTTAGGGTTTAAGGTGGTTGATGAGTTAGAGAGAGTGTGAATGTGTTGAAGACTGAAGTAATTCTAGAATTCATTAGGAATGAGCTATCAAGGATCTAACCAAGCAATCTGTGCTATTTTGCTAGATCACTCACTTGTTGATTACTCACATCTTCAACAAGTTTGAAGCCCTTAACCGGGTAGGCCCAAAAGCCTTTTTAAAATCCTCTAACAAGGTGGTTCACATATGTGGATCTAAAATCCTCTAGCAAGGTAGTCCTTAACCGGACTTATCTCCTAACAGAGATTGAGATTCCTAACAAGATTTGTTCTGGTAAAGAACATTGTATGACCTTAACTGGTCTGTTTCCTATTCTGCAGATAGTTACTTGTGAGTTCCATCTCACCGTGGTTTTTCCCATTTGGGTTTCCACATCAAAATATCTTGTGCTATGGTGTTTGTGCTTCTGTGGGTGAATGCATTATTTGCTATTTGGTTTGCATGTGTGCTAACCGGTTTGTCTGGTAAACTATTTTACCGGTTTACTGGTAGTATAGTTAAGTGTTTAAGTAAATTGATTTTTGGCATACTAATTCACCCCCCCCCCCCCCCTGCTCTTAGTATTCATCAAGAATGATTGAAGAAAAAGAGAAATTCTTTGAAGAAATTGTGAAGAAGAACAAGGAGAAAATGGATACCCTATTACCGAAACTTGGAGAAATAATTTTTGACGTCAAGAAACTATATAGGGAGACTTGTAAAACAAATGTCTTAATAGAAGACCTTGACAAGGAAATTAGCAAAGCACAAGACAAGATTAACAATATTGCTGACAATCTAATAGGATCATCGGATTCATTTTTGGAGATAGAAAAGAAGATTGCAGAGCTAGAAGAGAAAATCAAGAAGTTAGAAAATGACAAACAAAGAATGAAGAATAAAGCAAAGGACTTGAAATGCAGACTTGGTCCAAGACTAGAATAACTCACTTCTTTGAGAAAAGGAATATCTGAGGCTCTAGTTCTCGGACTGAAGACACCGGAAGAGAAAATGCACATACTCACTGGTACAGTGCAGAGAACACAAGAGGCAATAAAAGACGGCAAAACATTCAGTAATGGTATAAATTTGATTTTGACAGATATCTTTCATATTGTAACCCATCGGTTTCAAGAATCTAGGTAGGTTTCCACTGACAGCAAATGGCAACCTTTGTGATTGATGTCAAAGGGGGAGTAGTGTGATGAGAAAAATGTTCAGAAGGAAGTAGAGATTATCTGCTCAGGGGGAGCACACATTTTTGGACATACAATTTTTTTTGGCAAAGTTTTTTTTGGACTTCAGTTTTCGGATACACTCTTGAATTTTTCTCATGTGTTGCCATCAATGCCAAAGGGGGATATTGTCGGCCAATGCATACTCCAATGAGAAATTGTAGGTGATTGAAGGTATTGTCATTGATGGAAACCTTGCAATCATGTGATACCGGCAAGTAGACATAGGCACCGGCACCGACAGACTCTACACTGACACACAAAACACCAGCAGCAAAAAGGAAGAATATTGACATCTTGACCGACAATAATTTTGTATTAATATATTTTGTAATTAATTGTAAAATCTTTTGTAAGCCGACATGGTGGATTGTAATATGACTCATATATGTATGAGATCATTGTAGATCATTTTAAAAAGAAATGAGATAGGATGTGAATTATGGAAAAGTAATAGCAGACCTAATATGTGAATTATTGGTTAAGGGTTTATGTTGTAGCAGAGCTTAAACTGGTACTGAATCTGGCATAAATGATGCTAATCTGAAGCAGTACAAGACATTGGATTAGTATAATCCATTTTTGTAAGTCAGTGAGACTTCTTTTGTAATTGAGCAGTGAGCTCTAGGCACTTGGCCTTCTTGCATGTGCAGGCCCCTATTGTAGAGAGTAATATTCCCTTATTGACTAGTAAGCGAATATTGTGGGTCACAAATCCCACCGAGGTTTTTCCCACACCGGGTTTCCTCGTTAAAATATTGTGTTATGGTGTGCTTCTCATGTTGTTGTTATTGTTCTTATTTATTGCATTGTTTCTGGTTTATCGGTACTCAGTTTTAATATGATTTTCATGTTTTAAAACAAGTAATTTGATATATCGGTTAGATACTGATTCACCCCCCCCCCCCCCCTCTTAGTATCTTTGGGAATCCTAACAGAGCTTCTTCCTCTAAGAGTTTATTGATATGTATACGATGTACAATGGTTTGCATTTATGAGTGTGCCGATTTGTTATATTATTCTTGCATTATTTTATTGTTATGCTTTTATTGTCTTAACCACATTGTCAGAAAACTCAAATGCATATTATTCATTATTTCTAATGTGTTGTTTACCCTATATTTTAAAAACCATTACAAATAATTTGATTTATCAAAATATTAAATCATTAAGTCCTAAAGAAAATAACAATATTATTATTTTTAAAATTAAATTAATTTGATATAAAAATTGTGTAAAATATTATTTTAAAATTTTATATTGTAATGTTTATGCAAAAGAATCACAACACATTCTAGATGGTATTACTTTACCATATAGTTTGGTCTATCTTAGTTATAAATTATTTCATTTTAGTTTACAAATTTTAGTATAGCTCCAAATCTTTCTTTTTTTAATCATATTACTTAGATCAACTTCTTTTATAGTTCAATAAATCTACCTACCCACAAATATGATACTATCACACACTAGACTACTCTAATTTATTCTCTTAATAAGTGACTAATTATTTATAATCATCATAAAAGTGGGACAAAAGAAAGGGAGCTGAAAAAACATATAACACTTTCATACATGCATTCCATTTTGTGGGTGGCCTAAATCTAATTATTCAAATGACACATTTGGACATGTATATGCCTTCAAAAATATTTCTACAATAGTTGATGCCTAAATTGATGTCACATATCCTTTGTTCTACTGAGGTTGTGGATTAAACATACCAAAAAATAAAAAATAAATAGATGATATAGGTGTTAGTAATTTGTTAGTACAGTGTACTATTATTGGATATGGTGTAAAGACGTAAATCGAGCTAACTTCAATAATAGCCAAATTACTCTTTATTCTTAAATAAACACATAGATCAGTTAATAAGTCTATTTCATTCCAAATTTATATCCATAGCTTCATTTGATCATTCCATTTAAATCGTAATAAACACGAATTTTCTATAAAAGATAAAGATTCTTTATTCCATAAATTGATAAAAGTAGTATCTCAATCATACAATACTTACGCATTTCAAGTTGTTGTAAGTTCAATAACAAAATAGTACAAAGTAAAGGGTGAGATGCGTATGTTGATCTGCAACCCAAGCTATCACCAATGCAATCTTTAGCATGAAGACGAGAGCAAGATTCAGGCACTTTTTCCGCCCAACCTTGAAGCTTACGCTTCCCCAGAATTCTTGGTCAATCAAGAATACCCGACCCTGCACAAATTGCTTAGCAAAAGAATTTGAAAGGTGGAAAAAGCACCTGAATCTTGTTCTCGTCTTCATGCTAAAGATTGCATTGGCAATAGCTTGGGTTGCATATCAATGGACACATCTCACCCTTTACTTTGTATTATTTTGTTATTGAACTTACGACAACTTGAAATGCGTAAGTATTGTATGATTAAGATACTGCTTTTATCAATTTATGGAATAAAGAATCTTTATCTTTTATAGAAAATTTGTGTTTATTACGATTTCAATGGAATGATCAAATGAAGCTATGGATATAAATTCGGAATGAAATAGACTTATTAATTGATTTATGTGTTTATTTAAGAATAAAGAGTAATTCGGCTATTATTGAAGTTAGCTCGATTTACATCTTTACATTTTGGTATCAGAGCCAAGTTTATAACTCTAGGGCCTATGAGTCCACTTCATGAATGAAGACATGTGTTTGACAAACTCACTATTGGATATTGAATGCATGAAACTTGCAAATAAAGGAGCATAGAGCCTTTTCAAGGTGAATTGTTGACAACAACCTAGAAGAAGGAGGATGGTTGATTAAGGAAGAAATATTTCCCTCCTATTATGAAATGAATTCAGGATATTCAAGATGAGAATTATAAGGTCGAGGAAGGCAGTTGTCTACTTCTAGGATGAAAGAATAAAGGAATCAACTTCTAAAGCAAGAGAGAAGAAATAGCTAAGCAAGCTGACAAGGGAAATCTCACCTACCATTTCGTTGGGAGACAAGAATAGTTGGACTAACCTATTTAGGAGATAGACGAAGAATATCTATATGAGCATCTCCCTACTGAGTCAACTATATTTAGTCCTGATGAATCAAAAGGATGTACCCCATTGACTCCATGAGAAGAGATATAAATTTGGGTGATATCATTTATAAACAATCGATAAGTAAAGTTGCTTTTTGCGAAATCAACATGGTGTCCGGATAGATTGAGAAAGAGTATCTCCTAGAATGACATACTTAATGGACACATTTGTCGGATGATAGTTTATTGAGTAAGACTTGGGTACTTATATAGTAAAGTTGTAAGTTGATGTAAAAATGATGGTTGTATTAGAACCTAGATGCTTGAGATGCTTGATTTATTAGACTCATAATTATTCTAACTCATCTCTTGCAAAAGATATTATTCTATGTCTATAGTGTACGAGGTAGGTACTATATGGATAGGAATTATGGATGATATGATAAAATCTGCATAGGACTCTGTATTCTAGTTTGTGTCCTTATCTTTAAACATGAAATTGTAGGTACTATGTTTTATACTCTCTCTCACACACTCTGGAAAAGATACCCCAAGGTGTTGTAACGAAATATTTGCTTTGTCCATGTATACCATACTCTACAGTCCAAGCCTAAAACATAACCAATAGTCTTTTTCTATAATGATGGTCTTCCAAACCTGCATAAAAAAATTTCTGCAACAAATCCAAGCAGTTTGTGAGATATGAGTAAAATAATGCAAAACCCTAATTTTCAAAGATCTGATTTTTGAGGAATGATTTTTCATCAAATTTAAAATCACAAAGAACAGATCCTATGTATAATTTTGAGAGAATTCCAAAAATGTAAGAAAATCCAAAAAATTCGCTAATTTTCTCTCAAAATTAATTTTTTATGAAAATTCATATAAAATGAAAATTTGATCCAAAAAATCTGAAATTTTTGCTTAATTCTTCTAATACTTTTCCCAACTTGCTCAAAAAATTTTATGCCAAAATTCGAAGCCGTTTGTGATTTCTGATCAAAATAAGGAAAAACCCTAATTTTTAAAGATCCAATTTTTAGGGAAATATTTTGCATCAAAATTAAAGTCACAAAGAACAGATCCTATGTATAATTATGAGATATTTCCAAAAATGTAAGAAAATCTAAAAAATTCTCTAATTTTCTCTCAAAATTATTTTTTTATGAAAACTCATAAAAAATTCATAGAAAATGAAAATGTGCTCCAAAAATTCTAAATTTTGGATTGAGAGCTCATGATACTTTCTTCAACCTACAAAACAAATTTGGTGCAAAATTTCCAAGTTGTTTGTGAGATATGATCAAATATCTCCAAGATCTTGATTTTGTATCCAAAACCCTAGCTGCATAAGGTTATTCTCCAAATTGTTTTACAAAACAGCAATATAGGGTTAGAAAAATCTGCAAAAAACATAGATCTAACAAAAATCCATGTCCCACCAGGCATGCCAAAATGTATATGGTGAAAATGGATATAACTATAATTGAAAGACTAAATGAATTCAACCACAAAACCCTAGCCTAACAACAACAAAGATCCACCATAACATATGAAGATTACCTAAGACAATGCAAATCAACTGAAATCACAAAGATTATACCATCACATATCCAATAGGGTTTGGATCTCCATTCTTCCTATCTCCATTGATCTTGCTTGATATATTTGCTCTCAAATTTTATGTGTGCACAAGAGCTCAACAAAGAACGGAAATGTGGTTGCAACTAGGATCGCATATGAAAGTGCAAAGCGTAGTTGGGGTTGAATGCATAGTGAGTCAGTCAACGTTCATAGATTGATTAGAATGATTGATTAGGGTTGATAATGAAGGAATCATCTCCTTATATAGAAGACACTATATGAAATGGAGGGATAAGATTGAGAGGTGTAAAAGAGGTCGGCTATGATTAGAGGGTAGGTAGAGAAAATAATAAAATAATAAGAGGGTAGGTAGTGTAGGAAGAGATGAATGACATGTGTCATAGGTAGAAAAGGTTAATGAATTAATTAAATAAATAAAGATTTATTTAATTAATAGAAGAAGTGGGATCAATTAAATAAATAAGATATTTATTTAATTCAGGAAAAGGATAATTTAAATAAATAAATGTATTTATTTAAATAAGAAATAAGGCTAGAAGAGGATAAATGAATTAATTAAATAAATAAAGATTTATTTAATTAATAGAAGAATTAGGCTAAAATAATTAAATAATTAAAACATTTATTTAATTAGACATGACAGTTTCAGGTGTCTACAATAACCATTTTTTATAATTAAATATATATTTTGGATTTTCATTAAATAACATAATTTCATAAATTTGATTATATATACAATAATTACATATGTATTTATAAAAACATGATCGAATTATTAGAACTCATATACATTATATATATAAACCTCAAATGATTACATAGATATAAACAAAATTCATGAAGTAATCATATTTCACGATAATTGGATATTTATAACTATATAGATATACATGTATATGATTGAATCGATTTCTCATATACATATATATTTTATATTGTTGTCCAATTTACAAAAGTAAACTCATAAGTATAATTTTTCATACATTTATACATATCTAAAGAAAGAACATGAAAACCTAGGGTCAATATTCATTTTTGAATCATTTACACATTCAAATTCATCATTTCAATTTGAACAAACACTCAAATAAGGTAATCTAAATCATCCATATTTTCAAGATGCAAATTATAAATCCTAATGTGATGTGTGAGAGATTCTATCTATTCTAACGAAATACAAGAGCTAAGACAACTCTACCTAAACCATGTTCTTGCCTTCATCATTGTTCACCTGTTCCTACATTCACTTGCACTCAATTGCTCATTAGTAATGACAATCCCAATTTATAATAAAAATTATTACTAATCATTCAATTTTATATAAATCATTTCAGTACATTCGATCTCCTATTTTATTTCATTAACTGTTCTATTTTCATTTCATTTCCAATTCATTTGCAAAAAATAAACATTATTTTCCTAATTAAATAATTATGGAAAAATAGGGTTCCTGACATATGTGTACCAAGATGGTGCACAAAAAGGGGGTCAAAAGTGGCCACTTTTTTTCTAAAATTAGCTAAACCTAAATTTCGATGACTAATTTGAGATTCATGCACTCAAAATTTAAAGATACCCCAAAAACAAGAATTGTAGTACTTTGATACCAATTGTTAGAATCGGGGATCACTGAGAGGGGGGGGTGAATCAGTGATCTACCGGAAGTCAAATCCACAAACTTATTCTTTATCCACCAGTTAGCAATGCATAATAGAAAAGAACATAAACATGCAACAAAGAATACACAAATCCACAACACCAAAAATTTTACGTGGAAACCCGGAAAGGGAAAAACCACGGTGGGGCTAGAACCCACAATATTCATATACTATAGCCAGGAGTACATAAATATGACATATATGGGGAATGCACTTGCATTCAGGCTCACTGCCTAGAGCTCACTACTCAATTACAATTTCTCAGAAGGCTACAACCTTCAAAGAAGTCTCACTAACCTACAATTTGATTAAAATGCAAAAATACAATGAAATGAACTCTCAAGTAGCATCTGACTATGCAAGAATGAGTTTCGATTAAGCACTAAATCTTTGACTATCTTTTCTCTGTTGAATACTCAGTTTCATCTCAGATAGCTACCAGTTGGTCTGGAAGAAAAGTGTGCACATGAATTTGTGCTCAATCGCATCAAAACTGATCACCGTACCACTAATACATTGAAAATCAATCGCCAATTCGATCTTATATATCTAGTCTTAAGACAAAACCAATCTCCTTCAATTCAGCTTCAAGAAGTGTAACATGTAGCTCCAAGTCGACTTCAATCTCAAACAAAACATAGCACCAAACCAAAAGATTATAATTACACGCTTCCTAAGGGTCTTCCCAATCATCGAGATCACAAAAATAATCACCAAAAATATCGCAATCATCGAAAATCATTCCAGACCAAAACATTACCGAAATACCTTGTTTTATTGGTTATCAGCATACCGGTTAACTCCAACTTCCGGTTAAGATGAATCACAGCCGCCGGATCGAATCACCAAAAAGAGTTGCCATCAATGACAAACCTAGACCATATATCAAGATCATCAAAAGTTACTGGATGAGTGTCAATTGCCAACAATCTCCCCCTTTGGCATTGATGGCAACACCTATGAAAAATGGCTAAGTGTAGAAACCTGTGAAACCTGTACATTGGATCAAGAATGAAAGAATTATAAGGCTCCCCCTTAGATCAACAATCCAAAAATATGCATCACCAAATTGTACACTCTATAAACAATTAGTCTGTACATTTTTCACTTCATCTCTCCCCCTTTGACAACAATGCCAAAGATGGGTTGATGCCCAACACTGATATACAAATGGCAAACATTTTACAAATACTTGAAGAGGTCAACATAAATAGTCTTTAAAAATCCTAGGTGAGTTTCCCACCCACTCTTCAGATTATCCAAAATTGTGGTAAATGCATTAAGTACAGTAGCATGAATTTCTAATTCTCTCAAATCTGATGATACAGGCTGGGCCATTTCCTTCATACAGCCTGCCTTATTACTTAGCATAGTATCTAACCAGACGGCAATTAGGTTTTGGAGTTCACCCACTTTCCTCAAAACTTTCTCCTTATCCGCTTGAAGGCTTGAGATCTGATCATTTAAGGCTATAATCTTTCCTTCGATACTTCTATTTAATGTTACATTAAGGTCAAAAGATTGAGAAATACTAGCAATATTACCCTGGCAGACACCTATTTGTTTATCAATATCAATAGTGAACTTAGGTAAAATGAGGCAAGATTTATACCATTTACCGGCTTCTGACAATGTGTCAAAAATAGTCTACAATCTCTTTTTCAGTGTTACCCTATCATCAACAATCATTTTTAGGAATGTTTATTTTCTAACTTCCTTAAACCTCTCCAAAACTTTCTGAGTAGTTGTCTTCTCCAAAGAATCAAAATTGGTATTTACACTATTAATGAACTATAATAATTTACCGGAGGGGTTGTTATTTGAATCTAACTGTACATTGGAAGCCACCTTCTACAAAACATCTATAGACATCAAAATTAGATTTTTGTCTTCATTCTCTGATTTCACCAAATCTTGACTAGCTTGGGCTTGCACTGTAGCAGCAAGCATAAGCTTCTCGGCATGAGACATCTTCCCAAGATCAACTGAGTCATCAAGATCGATCGGAATCTAAAGTGGGATCCCTATAACCAGAGGAGTGGCAATTTATGGATCAACTATGCCTTTACCTTTACCCACCTTAGTTACATTAGCCTCTCCTGACATAACATCCTTCTGCTCTCCCTCGTCCCCAATACTAGTCTATTGAATCATAGGGGTTGCAGAGCTATCTATCACCGGAGGATTGTCACCGGTCTCAACATCAATTGTGGTATTACCTTGTTCTTTCGGTTGATCTTCAAACTAAGTCTCAACCTTCTGACTTCTAGAATCACCTTGCTTATCTTCTGACTGAGATGGTCTAAATGCATCTTTGTATAGAGGGTCATTCTGAATAATCTTTTTCCATATTCTCTCTATCTCTTTCCTCACCTCCTCTACATTCCCAATCATTAATCTATTGATTATGTTCTTGCTTCTGAATTCCTTTTTATTTTTCTCTTCAATTAGTCTCTTTGCTTCGTCATGAGTAATACAAGTACATCTATTTCTCTCTCTCTTTCATTTCTCTATCAATCTTGCTTGCATTCATTCTTCTAGCATCTATTAAACTGTACAAGTCCTTTAGAATGGAATTTTCTAATTCAATTAATTTCTTACCAAAATTATGTAGGTGTAATACTGTTGCTTCCTCAACTTTCCTCTGGTCACCATCATCAAAATTCTCAAAATTTGCTTCAAGATTCTTCAAATTGTCATCCACTAATATTTCATCTATCAATTGATCTGTTAATAGTGGAGGAATGATTGTGTACTTACCTTGTATTTTTCTAGACTCAAGGTCCTTGTCGAGTTGACTTTTGACCTATCTACCTCTTTGGGATCTTCCAGTAGGAGCAGGATCTGACTTAGCCTTTTTTGTTTTGTTGTGCTCCACCCGACTTTTTTGTTTTGTTGTGCTCCACCCGATTGAGGCTTTCTCACTAATCTGATAAACTCTCCCTTTTTCCTAGCTCTTCCTGCCTCTTCCTCAAATTTAATTTCTAAGGCCACTAGAGATACTACAACATAGGTTCTTTTAGGTTTTTGTTTTTATTTTAGCACACCTTTTCCATATGGGCTAGGTTTAGCAGGCTATGCCACAGGAGAAGGAGCAGACTTGGTTGCCTTCATTTTTTCCTTGGAGGGAATCGGATCAACCTTGGGTTTCTTGGTTTACTCTTTGGCCTCCTTTTGTGGATATTTTTCTCTTGCTTTCTTTACCTCCTCCTTGGTGAAATTCATTTGAGCAGCTACTTCTTCTACCATCTTAGTGACTTTTCTCTTTCGGGTAGGAGCAGTGAAGTGCATATGTAAACTAAGGTCCTTCTCCTTGATTGTGCCAAATCTCCCTTCCTTGGGATCCACTGGTTGACTTGGAAGGTGTTATGCATATGCCTCAAGTGTACCAGAGTCAACTTCAGACCCCATGGGCATGATCTAGACTATCTGGGACTCCACTGCTTCCATCAGACATTGATCCTTATTGACCATGAAGCAAATGGTTTGCTCATATTTATCAACTACCTCCTTCAGAATCCTCTCCCTGATCTTCATTGTGGCTTGGAAGGTTTTAAAATATCCCCATAGGGTAGATATCCTCATGGTTGCATCACCAACTCCCCATAGACCTTCCTTGATCTGCATGGCCACCAGTCTATCATAGGCCCATTGGACCTTACCATTGATACCAAGTATCTGTTGGTATTTTGGTATGGTTTTATCCTTGATGTCAACACCTACTGAAACACTAGCACTTTGGAGATCCAGCAACATTCACCGGCAAGCAAGTAACTATTGCACAGTTACTAGTATATGGCTCACCAGCAAGATATAATGTTCATCGATACCTGGACTAATATGGAAGACACTTGATAATGTCGAAGACATTGTATGGACACTTTGTTTTGAAGAATTGATCATTGGTATATTCATATTTGTATATTTACTTTTACCGGCAAATAGGTCTAGGGTTATCTAGGGTTACACTGGCAGGTTTATCTTTTCCAGATCAGCATGGCACACTATGAAGATGATTTATTATTGTTGTAAATGCATTAAGCCGACATGTTTAATCGGTTATTGCATCGGATATTATATTGTATGTAAAATATTTTTTGTAATATCTTGTAGATCCAACCTACTAAAATTGGTCTTAGGTTATGGTATAAATGTAAGATTTTATTTGTAAGATCATGTGTGGAAGGTGAAAGAATTGTGAGAAGGTATAAGCAAGATTAAGCAGAGGTATACATGAAGACATCATTTGAAGGTGAAGTTAGGTTTTTGTAGAAGCATATTAGCATTACACCGGTATTGAATCCAACATATGGAGATGCTATTTTGTGTAGTACATTCTTATTGGATTTAACCATCCAACTGTAGTCAGTGTGAATCCCATTTTGTGATTGAGTAGTGAGGGTTAGGCTATTGGCCTTTCTGCATGTGCAGACCCCATTTATGTACACTTACTATCTGCAGTACTATCATCTGATTGTGGGTAAGGTTTCCCATCGTGGGTTTTCCCCTTACAAGGTTTCCACGTACAAATATTGGTGTTATATGTTGTGGATGACTTTATGTTTATGTTTCATGCATTAATCATTACCGGTATAGCAATTTAATGTTAACACTGTCTACCGACATACTTAACTAGTTTACCGGTATTAAGCATTAAGTTGGTTAATTAGTTTTTGATTTGAATTTATTAGACAACTGATTCACCCCCCCCTCTCAGTTGTCTCTGGGACCTAACAATTGGTATCAGAGCCTAGTCCTCTTTTGTAGAAGTTTAACAACTTGAGGAGACCCAATGTCTACTAATTATTTCAGGAAGGATAGTCCTAAACTTGATGGAACCAACTATGGAATATGGAAGATCAGAATGGAGACACATCTGAATTGCATTGGTAAAGACATTTGGGAAGTTACTAAGAATGGTTATACTGCTGCTGTAGCTGGTCAGACTGCTCCAACTACCTTAGCTAAAGATGAAGAAAATGATTGCAAAGTAAGAGAAGCACTTTTGAGCCCATTATCAGATCAACAAATCATGGGATTATCAGATAGGTCTACTACTAAAGCTATTTGGGATCATTTGGAAACACTAAATGAAGGAGATTCCACAGTCAAGATTGCAAAACTTGAAAGCTTCCGAGTCAGATATGAACATCTAAAAATGGAAGAAGATGAAAGGATTTCTGCTTTTATGGAAAGAGTAAATGAAATTGTTTTGGGTATTAAATGTTGTGGACGAACCCTGAGTGAGGATGAAATTGTTTCAAAAATCTTAAGAGGATTGCCACCGGCATATAAAATGAATGTTACTGCTATAAATGAGTTGAGAACAATGCCTAATACATCAGTAACTAGGGATACATTGATTGGAAAACTTTCAGCTTTTGAAATTGAGGAATTTGGTCCTGTTGCTACTATAAAAATTGATTTGGCCTTAAAGCATCAACATCATCTGCTCCATCATTTGACAAATCAGACTAGAAAGCCTTTTATGCAAGAGAACTTGAAGAAACCAGAAAGGAGAATGAAGAGCTTGAAGAACTTGAAGCACTATTTGCAAGAAAAATGCCAAAGGTCCAGTTGGAAGTAAGTATGAAGAAAAAGCACCCTTTAAATATTTTAACTGCAATAAGATTGGTCATATGGCTTCAAGATGCCCTGATAGACATGCTAGACTAAGAGAAGAAGCTAGAAGAACATACAAGCCTAATCCTGAATATCAGAGATACAGATTTCAGATGAACAAAGACAAATCTTGTTACATTACTGATGAAGGTGTGACTGATGATTCTGATGAGGATCCAGCAAACAATGGATGGGTTTTTGTTGCTATAACAGAAGATCAATCGACACCTAATCAACCGGTAGAACAAGCCCTCGCAGCCAAAGTTGAAGCAAAGGATGAATGGATCATTGTCTCAGGATGCTCACATCACATAACAGGAGACAAAGGTAAATTCTTCAACTTTCAAGAATACAATGGAGGTTTAGTAAGATTTGGAGATGACAAAACCTGTTCAATCAAAGGTAAGGGTTCAATATCTCTTGATGGTAAGCATAACACTAATAACGTCTACTATGTTGAAGGATTAAAGCATAATATTTTAAGTGTTGGTCAATTAGTTGAGAAAGGATTTTAGTTAAAATTTAAAAATGGAAAATGCAAAATCATTAATAGAACTAGTTTGGAAATTGCAATCGGTAATCACACTAGAGGTAATATCTTTCATTTGAATAATAGTGAAAAGGCATGCTTGATTGCACATATAGATGAAAGTTGGTTATGGCATAAGAGACTATGTCATGTAAACTTTGATTGCATGGTAAAAATCAGTACTTCTAAGGCAGTTAGAGATCTACCTAAAATTGTGAAACCTCATAATACAATTTGTAAGGAATGTCAATTTGGAAAACAAGTTAGAGCTAGTTTCAAAAGTATTCCAAAAAAATCCAATAATGCTCTTGATTCAACTCACACAGATTTATGTGGTCTAGCTAGAACTAAAAGCTTACAAGGTCATAGATAATTCATGCTAATTATTTATAATTATTCTAGAATGTGTTGGGTTACTTTTCTCAGAGAAAAATCGAAAGCACTTGGAAAGTTAAAATTATTCAAAGCAATGGTTGAGAATGAAACCGGTAAGAAAATCAAATGTTTAAGATCAGATCAAGGAGGAGAATTCACATCTAAGGAATTTAATACATTCTATGAAGTGAATGGAATCAGAAGATAGTTATCAACACCTTAGACACCATAGCAGATGGAGTTGTTGAAAGGAAAAATAGAACTATCTTGGATGTAGCAAGAAGTATGTTATCAGAAGAAAATCTACCACATGTATATTGGAGAGAGATAGTTAGCACTGTTGTCTATACATTCAACAAAGTTCACATCAAAGGTGAAACCGGTAAGACCCTTCATGAACTATGGTTTGGTAATACTCCTACTCTTAAGTATTTTAGAATTTTTGGAAGTAAATGTTATATTAGAAGAGATGAGTATATTGGCAAATTTGATCCTAGAAGTGATGAAGGAATATTTCTTGGTTATTCATCTAAGAGCAATGCATATAGATGTTTTAATAAGAGATTGCAGAAAATTGTTGAGAGTACAAATGTAAAGATTGATGAACAATTCAGAGGAACTTCAAGGTATATAGACTCTGAACCAACAATAGAAATTGTGACAAATGAACCTACACTAAATCCACTGGTACAGAATGAAGATCTAGTTACCTCGGTATCATCAGAGGATTCCACAGTAATTGAAGAACAAAAAAAAACTAAGACACCCTGGTATGTAAGATTGAATCATTCTGAAGATCAAATAATTGGAAACAAATTTAAAGGAGTTATGACAAGAGGAAGATTGGAAAATGAAGAGGTATGTCTTATTTCTCAAATTGAACCATCATCTATCAATGAGGCATGTGAAGATAAATTTTGGATTAAAGCTATGGAAGAAGAATTAGGACAAATTGAGAAAAATAATACTTGGACATTAGTTCCGCGGCCTAAAGATAAAAATGTAATTGGAACCAAATGGGTATTTAGAAACAAACTTAATGAAGATGGTAAGGTTGTAAGAAATAAAGTAAGACTAGTGTGTAAGGGATATTCTCATAAAGAAGGAGTTGATTACAATGAAACCTTTGCACCGGTATCCAGAATTGAGGCAGTCAGATTATTCTTGGCCTTTGCAGCCCACAAGGACTACAAAGTTTATCAAATGGATATTAAATGTGCATTTTTGAATGCAGATCTTGAAGAGGAAGTATATATTGAACAACCTGATGGATTTTCTTTGACAAATGACAATGATATGGTTTGCAGGTTAAGAAAAGCTCTATATGGATTAAAACAAGCTCCAAGAGCTTGGTATACAAGGTTGGATAAGTATCTTTTAAAGATTGGTTTTACTAAAGGAAATGCATATAGCAATTTATATTACAAAATAACTAATGATGACATCTTGATTATTGAAGTATTTGTTGATATAATCTTTGGAGGAGAAGATGGATTATGTAAAGAATTTTCTATTAAAATGCAACAAGAATTTGAAATGTCTATGATTGGAGAAATAAAATTCTTTTTAGGATTGCAGATTTCACAGACTGATAAAACTATAATTTTTAGTCAATCCAAGTACTTGAAAGAATTACTAAAGAAATTTGGGATGGAGAACTCTAAACCGGTAAGCACACCCATAACTACAAATGACAAATTATCTCAAAGGGATGAATCTACACCTGTTAATCCAACTAGATACAAATCTATGATAGGAGGTTTACTGTATTTGACACAAACCAGGCCTGGTACTATGAATGCAATATGTATTGTTTCTAGATTTCAAAGTAATCTTAGGAAAAATCATGAATCGGCAGTAAAAAGGATGTTTTGGTACTTACAAGGCACAGCAAATCTTGGATTATGGTATCCTAGAGATGAAAATTTTGACCTATGTGCATAAACAGATGCGAATTGGGCAGGAGATGTGGATGATAGAAAAAGCATCACTAGAGGAGCATTCTTTCTTGGAAAAAAAATAGTTTCTTGGTTGAGTAAGAAACAGAGTTGTACATCTTTATCAACAGCAGAATCAGAATATGTTGTAGCAGCAACTAACTATACATAGGTACTATGGCTTAAGCAAATGTTGAAAGACATAAAGGTAAAATTCTCATATTTATCAAATACCTCCTTCAGAATCCTCTCCCTGATCTTCATTGTGGCTTGGAAGGTTTTAAAATATCCCCATAGGGAAGATATCCTCATGGTTGCATCACCAACTCCCCATAGACCTTCCTTGATCTGCATGGCCACCAGTCTATCATAGGCCCATTGGACCTTACCATTGATACCAAGTATCTGTTGGTATTTTGGTATGGTTTTGTCATTGATGTCAACACCTACTGAAACACTAGCACTTTGGAGATCTAGCAACATTCACCGGCAGGATATAATGTTCACCGGTACCTGGAATAATATGGAAGACACTTGATAATGTCGAAGACATCATATGGACACTTTGTTTTGAAGAATTGATCATTGGTATATTCATATTTGCATATTTGCTTTTACCGTCAAATAGGTCCAAGGTTATCTAGGGTTACACTGGCAGGTTTATCTTTTCCAAATCAGCATGGTACGCTATGAAGATGATTTATTATTGTTGTAAATGCATTAAGCCAACATGTTTAATCAAACATTGCATCAGATATTATATTGTATGTAAAATGTTTTTTGTAATATCTTGTAGAGCTGACCTATGAAAATTGGTCTTAGGTTATGGTATAAATGTAAGATCGTGTGTGGAAGGTGAAAAAGAATTGTGGGAAGGTATATGCAAGATTAAGCAGAGGTATATATGAAGACATCATTCGAAGGTGAAGTTAGGTTTTTGTAGAAGCATATCAACATTACACTGGTACTGAATCTAGCATATGGAGATGCTATTTTGTGTAGTACATTTTGATTGGATTTAACCATCCAACTGTAGTCAATGTGACTCCCATTTTGTGATTGAGCAGTGAGCTCTAGGCTATTGGCCTTTTTGCATGTGCAGACCCCATTTATGTACACTTACTATCTGCGGTAGTATCATCTAATTGTGGCTAAGGTTTCCCACCGTGGTTTTTCCCCTTACAGGGTTTCCGCGTACAAAATATTGACCGTGTTATGTGTTGTGGATAACTCTATGTTTATGTTTCATGCATTAATCTTTACCGATATAGCAATTTACTATTAACACTGTCTATCGGCACACTTAACTGGTTTACCGGTATTAAGCATTAAGTTGGTTAATTGGTTTTTGGTTTAAATTTATTAGACAACTGATTCATCCCCCCCCCTCAATTGTCTCTGGGACCTAACGGTATCTCATTTAGGAAGTACAGTGCCATGCAAATAAGTAGTGTACCATATTTCAAAGTATTCCTTTTATCCTGCTTAATTTTCTTCAGATTTCTCAATAATTCATTCAAAACTGCAGTGCACAGATCATATTTCTTATCTTCCTTGAGCATTTGGTACACAAAGTAGAGAGCAGTACTAGAGACAAATTTGTATCGGCTGGAATGGTAAACCTTGCATCTGACTACCATTGAAGCAAACTTCACATCATTCTCTAAAATACCATTCATAGTTATGGCTCTGCCATCAAATTTCCTCTCCTACTCAATGAATCAGCAACTTTGTTAGATTTCCCACTTCTATGCTTCAACACAAAGGTGTAACTCTACAATAATTCTACCCATCTCGTATGTCTCTGATTCAACTTACTCTGAATGTTCAAATACTGCAAAACTTGATGATCTGTATACAACACAAGCTCCTTAGGCAACAAGTAATATCTCTATTTCTTCAAGGCTTGAACTATGGCATACAACTCTTGATCATACACTAAATATCTCCTCCGAGAATGATTTAATTTCTCACTAAAATAAGCTACTACTATCCCTTCTCATTGTTCCACTTGCATCACAATCCACTTGAAATACTTTATTAAAATATAGTAAAGCTAACATAGGCTACTCAGTCACTTTCTACTTCAATAGTTCAAATCTTTTGTTTGCTCTGGTGGTCCAATTGAATTCCTTCCAATCTCCCTTCATGGTCTCGGTCATGGGGTTACAAACTGAACTAAATTTTCTGATGAACTTTTGGTAGAAACAAGCCAATCCATGAAATGATCTTACCTCTCCAATGCTTTTTGGTGTAGGCCACTCAACAATTGCTTTCACTTTCTCAAGGTCCATCTTCAAACCATCCTTAGATATCACAAATCCCTAATAGACTAACTCATCCTTCATGAAAGTACACTTCTTAATATTTATTAGCAACTTCTCTTCTCTCAACTTCTACAAAAATTATCTCAAATGCAACAAATGCTCCTCTTTTGTCTTACTGAAAATTAGAATGTCATCCAAATACACAATAACAAACTTACCCAAGAATTTCTTCAATACCTCATTCATCAACCTCATGAAAGTACTCGGTGCATTAGTTAACCCAAAAGGCATCACCAACAATTCATACAGTCCTTCATTTGTCTTAAATGTTGTCTTCCACTCATCTCCTTCTCTAATCCTTATATGATGATATTCACTCTTCAAATCTATCTTTGTAAAGTATTTTGCTCAACTCAAATAGTCCATTATCTCATCCATCTTAGGAAAAGGAAATTGATATTTCACTGTGGTCTTGTTTATTGCTTTGGAATCAGTACACATTCTCCACTCCCCATTCTTCTTAAGTGCTAATACTACTGGTACTTCACAAGGGCTCAAACTTTCCCTAATCAAACCTTTCTTCAACAGTTCCTAGACTTGTCTATTCAGTTCTTCATTCTTTGTCGGTGTCATTCGGTGTGCATCTTTTTTAGGCAAAATAGATCCAGGAACCAATTCCATGCAATGACCGATACTTATCATAGGTGGAAATCCATCAAGTATATTATCTGAAATGATGTCTTCATATTCTGTCAACAAATCTTTTATCTATTCTAATTGTTCTCCTTCATGCTCTAGATTCTCAATCTTCTTAGGAATTAAGGAAAAACACACATTCTCATGTCTCAATCCATCCAGGAACTTCCTTCCATCTACTAAACAAATTCTAGCATTCGTATAGACTTCATTCTTAAAAGGTTCCTCCAAAGGTAACAAGGTTTGCTTCAACCCATTAACCACAATAGTGTATGTATTCTTCCTCCCATCATGTATTGCCTAACTATCAAATAGCCAAGGTCTACCTAACAAAAGATGACAAATATCCATAAGCATAATATCACACAAGACTTCATCATGATAATTCCCAATTTTCAATTTCACCAAACATTTCTCACTTACTAACAACTTATGTTCATCATGAATCCATTCTATCTGATAAGGCTTAGGGTGTTTCAATATTTCCAAATTTAACTTATTCACCATCTCTTCTAAAACAAGATTATTTGAACTACCACTAGCAATAACAACTTTACAACACTTATCGGATACCTTACATTTAGTATTGAATGAATTCTTCATCTGTAAGGGCTCTTCATCTCCTCTAGTATGACACAAAGCTCTCCTTATCACATACAGTTCTCCATCTTCCAGTTTATTGTCTGATCCGGTGGGGTTTTCTTCCACCACTGATGCTCTTTTGGCATTTTTTGTCTTCTTACACTTGAAAACACAATTTTCATCTCCTCCACACTTATAGCAAGTTCCTCTAAATTCTCTCTTGTCTTGTCTTCCAAAGTTCTCATTCCAGTAGCCATTTGGTTCTCTCCTTCGATAGAAATTTCTATCATCCTTTTGGTATGAATTACCTTCTTTATTTACTTCATTGTCTTTGTTCTAATCTGTATAGGTTCCTCTATCTTTGGTATATCCCCTTCCTCCTTGAAATCTTCCTCCGGTAAACCTTCCACCTCTGCCTCTCTGCCTTTGTTCATGTCTTTTTTTTAGCTTCTCTTCTATCTTTAGGGCATACTGGTAAGCCTCATCAACACTCTCTAATTTGATCAAATCGAGTTCATCTTGTATAGTCATTTGCAATCCAATCAAATATCTTACAACTTGTTCAACTTCATCATCAACATGTCTGGATCTGATGTTCAACTTGTAAAATGCTTTGGTGTATTCCTTCGCACTAGATTCCTTTTGTCTCAAATTTTGCAACTTTCGAAACAGATTCACTTGATAATTAGCTATCATAAATTTTGACATCAACTTAGGAATCATCTAATCCCATATCTTAATCTTCTCTTTACTTCTTTGTCTATCAACTTGTAAATTCTCCCACCAAATAGATGCATGACATTTCAACCAGGTACAGGCATATTTCACCTTCCTCTCTTCTATAGTGTTTTCAAAATCAAAGTACTTCTCCATCTCTGAGATCCAATCCATCAATTCATCTGATTCTAACTTCCCATCATACTCCGGTGGGGTAAAATGAGGTTTAGTAGTCACCCTACTCAAAACCCTCAAAAACTTTTCCTCATCTGGATCAACCATTGGTGGGTTTACTTGTTCTGTCGGGGCTTCTTCTCTTTCATCTTCACTTACAACCTCATTATGTCAGCCTCTTCTCTGGATTGTCTCCACGACTTCCAATTGGGCTGCTATACCTCACAACATTTCCATCATAGTAGGCTCTGCATTCCCACATGCTCCACCATTCCTAGTTCCTCCTCCCACCATCATTCATGTCGGTCCTCTGTAGTTGCAGGTCGGATCCACAATCTGCCACCCTACAACAAAACTTTTAGGACACGCAAACCTTTGGAATGAAACTTCTCTCTGATACCACTTGAAGCAGTCTCTAGTGAGGAGGGACCTCAAAGAGGTCAATCTGGACTATTCAGCGAGAGTAACACAATGGAACCACAAAGATATGATGGAGGAAATGTAGAACATATTATTTTATTTCATGAAAATTGATTACAACCAACTGGTAACAACCGGGTTATAGCATAACTGGCTCACAGGCCTAGTAGAACATACATAATAGGTCACAATTGGGACCTTGAATCTTAATATCTATCTTTTGTGCACAATATCTCTACTTGATTCTTTAATTCATTCCATTATAATGTGCAATTACAATTATATATACGATCCAAGGGATCCGGTAGGCCCAAAAAGGGATCAAAACCCAAAGAACAAGACCTAACGTGTAAAATCAACAAGGTCGGCCTCTGCCAAGAGATTCCTCTAAAAAATCCAAAGGATGAAGTGTAGATCACGGGAAAAGGTCGACCACACACCAAGGAACATCGGAATCAATGCCCAAGGCTCTACAAGATTCAAAAGGGGTTATGATAGATCACCAAAATAGGTCCACGCAACCGGTAATAAGAAATTATCAACCGGTAATAGGAAACTATCAAGGAAACCGATAGCGATATCTTGTTGAAAAATGATCCCAATGCAATGTGGTCTAGAAATAAGAAATATGATCAAGTATTCAAGTAAAATCCAACTCCACAAGATCCCATGAGCCAAAACTAGGACACACAAAAAGAAAAGTTGAAACTGCAAATAGAAAGCAAAATAGAAAGAAAATGTTTTTGGTTGATGCAAGATTGCTATGAACCGGAGATACTCCTACATCACTTAATTTCAACCACTAGAGGAGTCACGATACTAGAAACTGAAGCCAATTAGAATCCTAGGGTTTGTGAAAAACTAAAAATCTAAATAGATAAATACCTTGCTTCACAACCGGGCGCTAAACTTCACTTAGAAGTTGTTGAAATTGTTGTTTAGATCATCAAGTTGCTTTTCTCTCTCCTCTACTCTTACTCGCTTGATTACATTTTGACAAATGAAGTCTTGAGATGCACTTTTATCCTTCAAAAACCTAATTTTTACTATAATGTATGCAGTAACTGATTATCATGATCTTCATGAAATTTCATACTAGAGCACAAGATCCCTCAGAAACTTCTGGATATCATTTGCACCTATGATTCAATCCTTCTACAATCTTATACAATAAATTGCAAACCACCGAAGAGGGGGTTCTTAGATTCTACATGAAAAGCTCCCCCTAAGGCATAAAGCCCTAGTTATCGATTGAAGATCCTCCATCGGATTCGTGTGCAAACCCATTGTCAACTCTTGATTCATCGTTTCTCACCCACCTCTTCTCATGCTTCTCCTTGATCTCTTCTACTTTTTCTTTTCCTTTCTCATCTAATTTTTTCTTGTCTAACAGAGCACTGTTCTTCCTTCTATAGTACTTTGCAATGTGACTGGTTTTGTTGCATGCTTGACAAACAACATTATTCTACATGGGTCTGAAGTTCATCTGATTTGGTCTTGTCTTGCACTAATTAGAGATATGTCCAAACATTCCACAAGCATGGCATCTCTTTGATCAATGTTTCAAATGAAATAAGTATGGTCATAAGTCAAATGAATGCAAAAGTGTGATGAATAACTTTCCAAATATAAGAAATGTCAGACGTTACACATGTGGTAGGTTTGGACATGTTGCCAATCAATGCAAATCAAGAGGAAATCAAGGGAACTTCAGGCCTAGACAAGGAAATGTTGTTTTCTATAATTGTAACAAATCCAATTACATTTCAAAATATTGTTGTAGCATCCTAAAATTGCACCCCTTGCAATTTTGATCGCATTTTAGGCCCTCACCTTATTGGTCTCATCCCCATGCTTGATCGGGACTTGTTTATGCCTTTTCTATGCAACTAGGATTCATTTTTCTATCTTACAGTTTGCACAACCCCTTGTCCCTATCCCAATTTGGGGTAGGACCAACGCACCACGCCCTGGTCCTCCCTAATTGGGCCCTATTTTGGCCCCTAGGCCCTATCTCAAATTTGAGCAGGAAATAAATCCCCCATGTCGACCTAGGTCGAAAAATTGAATGTTTGACAACAGATAGGTATATAAGGAGGTCTTCCCCTCTCATTTTGATATGGCATCGCATACAAGCATAAGCTGAACATACATTCATGAAGGCAGAATTGGATCTCAAGCGTTCAAGCATCTAGCATTCAAGCATTCATCATCTAGCATTCCTCAAGGTTGCATATTATTCATCTATCCATTGGAGCAACATTACATCATTCAGTTGCAACCATGTGTGTGTTTGTTAGGGTTTTGTCATGTTCATGCCATTTCATACAACATATGTGATTACATCTAAGAAGCAAAGCATCATCATCATCTATTGCAGATCTGAAGGTATACCTTTTCATCATTTATTTCAAGCATTTACAGTATTTCATTCAAGGTTGATTCAAAACTAGGGTTTGACTTAGGCAAACACCTATTCCTATCCCCTTTCTTCTTCTTTCTATGTGTAGGAAGCAGGTGCACAGTTGTACTTCCAGAATTAAGATTTATTTGTAGAGACAGAAAAACGCTTTTTAGCACGCAGAAAGTTTGGAGGACCAATAGGAGGGCAACCTGGTCTGGACACATGATCCCTACAACTTTTGGAAGATTTCATAGAGCAGTTCCGAATCATCTCAAACTTCTTAGATCCAGGTGCACGATGAAATCTTGAATCTGTAGCTCACTATTCCTACTTATTTTGTCTTCAATTTTAGTACCTTACTTATTCAACTTATAAAAGAGGGTCAAACACATTCCAAACACAATCAATCTACTTAGTATTCAGTCCTTGCATCATTTAGGATTGGATCTAGTGGATTCATCCCCTCTTTTGAATGTAGAGTTCTCCAAGTGAAAATCAACTTAGTGATATCCCCATTCCATGTGGTGAATTTGCTAAGCCCCAAATTTTTCACTTTACAACTGCAGAAGCATAAATGTGAATAGGAAGAGTCTAGTAGACCAAAACAAGAATGTGAAGGTAGATGAGAAAGGGAAAGCTAAATTGGAGGAGATCAGAGATCAAATGAAGAAGACGTGGGTGAGGAAGAGTGATAATGATGCAGGAAGTGGGTCTACACCTAATTTCGGTGCTAGAACTTCATCTGGTAACTAAGCTAAAGCATCTGACCTTAGGAGAAGTTTTCATGAAAATATTATAAACCCTTTGTTTGAGATTTGTGCATGATTTTGACAGGTTGCAAAAGTTGTACTTGATGATTACTAATCTATTGAAAGGATTTTTGGGAAGTGTTGGAGTTATGTGGAAGGTCCACAAAAGATTTTTGTGGAGCAAGTCTGTGTATATAGGGTATCTGGAAGTATGAGGGCAAAGTACATTTATTATACCTAAAAGTTAGGTATGTAGAAGATAAAAGGAAACTTAATCAGTTCATTTGTCACTTTACATTCAAAGTGACAATGTTTGAGCTATCTTTGAGAGAATATTTTAGTGAGTTCAAAGTGAGAAGGTGATTCGAAAGGAACCCTAATTCGATGGTCAAGGTATTTACCAGTGAACTTTTCAAAGTTTGAAATATCTATAATGGTTTTCTCTGGAATTGCAACCCTGTTAGTTGTGGATATCACTAAAAAGGCTCGTCTAGACTTCAAGAAACATCTATTCATATCCATTGATGACAATCCAAAGAGTGCATTTTCATCAGTACCTCACATTTTTTAGCATATTGAAGATGTTAGGGTTTTCACACATTGCAATATTGAGGAGATTGGAAGCATGCAAATGTTGGATTTATAAACCAAGTAGATGATAGATAAGGTTGGTGGTCTAAAACTTGAATTTCAAGTACTGGAGGAAAAGGGTTTCACCCACATTTTGCATAATATGTCATCTTTCTGATGTTTGATAAACTCGAATGGGTCAGGTGTGTATTTAGTAGAATGCACGATGAATTCATGTGGTTGAACAAGCCCTTCAAGATCGCAAAGAATGCCATTAGGGCTGTAAATGGGTTATGTTCATCTGGTGAGTTGTCATCATTGAAGGGTGGGAAGAATGAAAATGTCAGATGCAACCAGATCTAAATTTGATCGAAGAGAAATGAAAATCAATGACATTCTGGAGTATGGTATCAAGTTTTCTTCAATGGTGATTGGGTATAAGGTTTATTATTCCAGCAAAGAAAACTACATATCTGCAACAAAAATTTATGTTACATATGAAATGGTTAAAGAGAATAAGAAGTATGACCGATGTGAACTACTCCAGAGTGAGCTGATAAAGAACCTGCAGAAGATCAAGAAAAACAAGAAAAACACATTCAAATACAGAATCTTGATCCTATGCCTATTTTTCTACTTCATGAATGAAGTTCTGGGAGTTGGACATGTACAATGGGGTTTTGACAGACCTGTGGGAGTGCAAATCAGAGAGTATATGTATACCATTGGTGATTCTAAGGTCAGGAATGGTAATATATGGGGTTATTACAGGAATTTTCAGAAGCAAATGCATGAGAGGGAAAGGATCCCTATGACAATCATGGAGAAGTATCAAGACACAATTTCCTTCATGGTAGACATTGACCAATGCTTGATGGAGGATATTGAATTGAGAACATCCTAGATCATGCCTATAAGGTATGAGGTTGATGAAAATTTTTTGGAACTTTATGCACAATATTTGCTTAGCAAACCGATGGACACTTCTGAAGAGAGGTTCAAAACTTATGCTAAAAAGAGCCTAAAATTGCATACAAAATTCAAAAGGCCAAAGATTTAGAGGAAAGTCAGGAAGCAAGTATAATCTTATGAGGAGAGCATAGGGATTTGTAACAAGGTGGCCCAAGTGGTGAGAAAGAGGAACATCCTCTCTAAAGAATAGACTATTAAGAAAGCCAAACCAGAAGTCTTTACCTCTAAGCCTAAGAAATCTAGAAGCACTGCTCTGAAACATCAAGCCAAATCATCTAGTGGCAAGGAGAAATTGAAGAAGAAAGTGATTGTGGATGATGAGGAGATAGAATCTGATGAAATAGTTAAGGAGGTAAGTGCCAAAGCAGCTAAGGCCACCAAATTTACCGAGGAGAAGCCATCCAGTGGAAGCAAGAAACCAAAATCCTCTAGAATTGACAATGTGATTAAACAAGTAAGATTTGAAGTTAAACCTTCTATGTCCCTAGATCAAATTGTAGATGAGATTGTTAAGAATGGTAATTTAAAATTGGTGTTTGAATGGTATGAAAATTTTGATGAGAATGGTGAAAGGACATTAGAGGAAGCTACTATTAAGTATTTGCATGATTACAGTAGAGATTTGATTGAAATAATGTCAAAAATACCCAAAAACCTGTATGATATTTTAGAGATGAGAAGACAAACGACTAATAAGGAAGATGACAGATTAAGAGAATATATGCTAGTTAGCATATGCTCTATGATATCTAAAGAAGAAATTAAAAAAATTCTTAAGCAAGCCAAGAATCAATTCAGGAGCAAGACTAGAGTGAATAAGATAATGACTGGCAAAACAAATGAATTCATAAAGGACACCGAGAAAATTTTGAGGAAATTATTGCTTCACAACTAATATGAAGTTATTCTGGAAAAAGGTCAAGATGATGCTCCTAAATCTGGTCTGGAAACATAGAGCATACCATCTTAAGGTGAGAAGACAAAGGATGATACTCCTTCTATTTCAGAAGTGTGGACAGATGCTCAGGTAGAGGTAAATGCTCAAGAAGAAGTTATAAATGAGGATGCGATAGATAAGGGTGAAGAGGAGGAAGGAAAAGGAAATGAGATTAAGGATGCTCAAAATCCTCCAGTTGACACTATTGATCCTATTGAGACAATTGAGAAGGATGCAATCCCAGCTAAGGTTGATGCAGAGAAGGTAGCAAAGAAGGAGAAGGTTGAGGTTAAGGTTGAAGTTGATACTGAAGAAAGAGACATTGTAGGGGTAGTGAAGGGAAAATTGTTTATTGATGATACAAAATTTGTTCAAGGCCCTATTAACCTTGCCTCTTTGTCCCCCATTCAAAAGCTTCAACTAGCTTCATTTTCTTAAGACAAGGCAAGTGATGACATGCTAAAATCACATACAAAAGACAATGAACTACATACCCTGGCATCCGATATTCTTGGAAAAATAATGCCCACATTTCAGAAGAACTCGTCAGATACTCCAACCAAACAACTCAAGAGTTCAATAAATTTTGTGGATACTCATTTTAAGTCTTTGGAGAAATTTGCTGAAATAAAGGTCCGCAATGAGTTTAATGCAAAAAGGCTCCAGACATTGAAAAGAATGATTGTTGATGATAGAGAACATTAGATGCTTTTGTCAAGAGTATGTAGGATGCATTATCCGAAGGTGGCAACATTTACAAATCATGCCTATCATTGTCAAAGTTCACCAAGGATATTGAGGAGAAGTCCAAGGAGCATGAGGATCAATTAGCATGGATATCTCAATCATTTGATCCCTTCTTGATTTCCATGAGTAGTCAAGAAGATCAAGTAATACCTTTACTTGAAAAGATTAGGAGTTTGAGCCATGAAAAGGATAGAATCATTGGCAGAGTTGGAGAACTGCAGAGTCTCATCGCTCCCAAGTTCGATGTTATGCTAAGTGCACTAAAGGATACTCAGGATTCTCAAGCTGCCAGTGAACCCTTTGATCTTAAATCAGGCGACACACAGGCCTATATGTTTAGTGGTCTCATGTCTATCTTGGAGTGCCCCAAGAAAGGTTGGGATAGTCATTTGGATTCATCAAAGAACACTTTTGCAGACATCTTGAAGTTTTTGTAAGTTTGGTCTATGTGTATGTATGCCAGTATATAGAATTTTGTGTATACTTTTGGTTTCTAGAATCCCATATTTTCCATTGATGTCTAAGGGAGAGTGTAGGATAGTGAAAAATGTTGATCTTAGGGGGATTTTTTTTACTTTTGGAGTCGCAATGTATAGTGTTTTAGTTTTGGTCCGACACTTAGTCATTTGTCACAAAGTGTTGCCATGAATGCCAAAGGGGGAGATTCTTTGCAAGAGACACTACACAGTAGTTAGATGTTGTCATTGATGGAAACTAATGCTAATGCACCCATTTGCAGTTCATGATTTGTTCATGTTGGAGGAGTTATTGAGTTTTGGTTAGGTCTAGCGAGATAGAATAGGACATCTGACAATATGTCGTAATTTGGTTGGCATTTCATTTCTATTGAATATTTTGTGTTGTGGATCTCAGGGAAGCATTATGGATATGTTATCTACCGTATTCCAAATTTTTATCCTCTGGTGTTGATTCTAGAATGAGTTAGAAGATCTGGTATACCGGTATTTGGATAGAACAGTGTTCTTCAACAGTCTCATATGGATAATCATTGTGCAGATTATGTGGATCAATTATGGTGATTGTTTTTGTGTTTGAGGATGGTCAGCCGACATATGGGAAGCGTGTGGACAATTCTTTTTGGTCCTCATTGTTGGCATTTGTCATTATAACAGACAAGGGGAGATTGTTGGCATTTCAATAAGGATATTGAGAAGGTTGTTGATGATTATGGATATGACTGATTAAGGATGTTTACTGTCTTAATATTATTATTTTGTCATTGATGTCAAGAAATTGATTTTCTAATTCAGTATGATGTTGCCATATCTTGAGAAGTATGATTTGATGAGTATAAAGATGTCGGTAAAAGACACAGAAAGAATATGATGAATAAGAGGAGAAATAAGTTATTCAACGGGCAACTATTACCGAGTTAGACAATGATGAGATCATGATGTTTAGATTGTTTTGACATCATACATATGTTATTGATTGTAAGGTTATACTATACTATGTTACCGAGCAAAGAACCTAGTCAGTAAACCCTAAGTTTATTGCTATCGGTTAATGAAAGCAGAATGTCTACCGAGTGAATTTTAGTATTTACTGAGTTGTAACCAAGTAATAACATAATGCATTGAATGAATAAAAGCATTATTTAATGAAGGAAGCAGATGAATTGGCTATGATTAAATGATTGGTATGTTGTGAATGAAGTTTGTTAAAGAATCCATGGCAAAGGAAAATCAGTAGAAAGATCTACAGCTCAGATTGAACCGCAATACCCTAGCACAAGTTCCAAGAAATATATGCCAGTTCCTAGGCGGGGTAAAATGTTTTTAGATCGGAGGATACATTGAACCTCGTCAAAGATTGAAGAGCTGATGGCTATGATTGATCATGGGAAATGTGATCAAGGAGATTAATCGGTTGGCGAATTATTTATAAATAAGGAACTATTGATAAACAATGTATGCAGGCAAGTGTATGCACAGGGATGCTACATAGTGATTACCGAGAACAAAAGCTTGAAGACCTATTTTGAATAATAGAGTATAGAGCCCAGCAGAAGGACAAGATTATTTCTATGTCTATATTGTATTGAGCAAATAAGAATCTACTTTAGCATTTTAGATGTGAAGTTGCAGATAGATTTTTATTACTGTTATTTTGTAAAGTGACAGAAAATCTCTTAACCGAGTGGACTTAATAGTCTTATTTGTAAAACCCTCTAGCAAGGTGACATTCTGATTGAGTGTTTGAAATCCTTTAACAAGGTCACTTATAACAAGGTGAAGTTCCTAACAGATCTGAGGGAAATCCCTTAACCGGGTCACATCTAGCAATGTGTTTGTAATCTTTAATAGGATTTTCTTTTAACCGAGCATACTCTAGAAGAGTATATTTCTTAGTGGGTCTAAAATCCCACAGTGGTTTTTCCCTATTTGGGTTTCCACGTTAAATTTGGCGTTATGAGTGTTATGATGTTTATATGCTTTTGAGTTTGCATGTTTAGCAGTTTTGGTTATATTACTGAACTATAGGTTACCGAGGTTGAATCTGATGTTTTTATGGAAGATTAAGTTTGTATGATTCACCCCCCCCCCTGCCGCTCATCTTATTAGCTTGGCATCTTATCAAAACTATCAATTGGTATCAGAGCTTTGGACTCTGAAAAAAAATTTAAAGGTACTTGAGGCAAAGATCCAAAGATGTATAAGAGGGATGCACCGAAGCTGAACAAGTCAAGTTTCTCTACATGGCAGAAAAGGATGAAGTTGCACCTATCAGGAGTTGGAGAATATGTTGTATATTATCTAGAGAATGATTTCATCACACCAAGCACCTATCCATTAACAATGGAAGAAATAAAGGCAAAGCAAGAACATATTCAAGAAATGATTGAAATAACATCTGCATTGACCGATTCAGAGTTTAATGATCTAGAAGGTTGCAATGATGCAAAGGCAATGTGGGACAAGCTCATAACTGTGTATGGTGGAGATGAACATGTTAAAAGAGAAAAAGTGCATAGTCTAAGAGGACAAATTGAATCTATGAGGATGAATGAAGGTGATAACATAACCCAGTACAGTACAAGACTAAAGGAGATTGTCAATCAAATCAAAGGAGCAGGTGGAACTATTGAAGAAAAGGATATAACAAGTAAGTTGTTAACAACCCTTCTACCAGTTTATGCAATCCGAGTCTTTGCAATCAATGAATTGAGGTCTGTACCCAATATGCCAGTTTCTTTAGATGCTACTATTGGTAAGCTACATGCTTTTGAGTTAAGTAACTTCGATAACAGTGGGTCATTAGTAAATAAAGTTGAATCTGCATTTAGTTCTTTTCATACTGGTGAATCTGATGATTACAATGATAGAGTGAGTAAGTACATTAAACGGGATCATAGTGGAGCAAGTGAAATATTTCGCAAGAACATGGAGGTGTTAGGCCCAATATGGAAAGCTAATGTACTGAGAAGGGAGGGGTGAATCAGTACTTCAAAACTTTTCTTGAATAATAACTTTACTGTTATGCATAAACAGAATAGTGCAGTAACATAAAATAAAGTTAAAACAAATAGATAACAATCATACATGATTCACTCCATAACACATATATTTTGGTTATGCAGATTTTCTTGGTTAGAGAGAAAAACTACGGTGGGGATGGCACCCACAACTTCACTACTGCAATAATAAAGAGTGCTCGGTTAGAGCTACATTTTAGCTATTTCTGATAGCTTACCCTGTTAGGAGTAACAAGATCTATTAGATCTACCTTGCTAAAGGATTTTACAACATTTACTCTGAATGTTGCACCTGGTTAGAGGCTTTACAATTTATAGACTTGATTAGAGTCTTTTACCTTGTTAAAGGTTTCTCTTTCAACTTCACAATATTACAATAAAATCATTACAAATATCTGCAACTTTACATCTGAAATGTTATAGCAGATTCTATGTGCTCAGAATATATTATCTTGCTTATAGCATACCTCGGTAACCCATACAGTAACTCGATAAACCCTTTTGTTTACTCTGTTCTTTGATTGTTCTCTGAAAACCTTCTTGGTGACCTATGTGTCTCTGTAACAGTCTTCTTACACACATGTATATACCCTTAACTAATGCTGTATAAATAGATCTCTTAAGATAGTGATCCAATTAATTGCTTTGATCTTACAAACAAGATTCCTCAAATGAATAACTATACAAAATATTTCATTGGTTAGATTGATCTCAAAATCATACACAATCTTGTGGTGCAATTTCCAATGCAATAACGGTTAGATGTACCTCGATCTTGTAACACGTTTTCATATGCATGTCCAGGTTCAATGTATCCGGTAACATGTTTCACTCGGTGTGTCATCTTTGCTGCTCGGTAGTCATAAAAAGATACTCGATAGACAGCTCGGTGTATACTGTGTTCTGTGACTGCTTTCCTCTGTAACCGACTAGACTGTGCATACTGACTTCTCTATGTGTACCGACTACATGATTCGGTAGTGTTAACCGAATAGAGTATATAGCATGACTTTCAATATAAAAACTAATGGCAATTTGATAAGTAGTAACAATCTCCCCTTTTGACATTAGTTGAGATGTTTGACAAAAACTACTTCCAAAGTCATAACTCAAAAATCTATATACTTTGCAAAATGACTATACTTAACAGTATATACAATAGTCAATGAAATAGTATATTCAGATATACTCCCCTTATCATTATACTGTACATAACTCTGATTTGTGCATGCTTGATTTTGTGCTTGTGTGCTCTGCATACTCTGCTCGATATACTCCCCCTGTATACAATACTCTGAATATTGTATCAAAATTGTATTACTCCCCAAATATAGTATCACTCAATATATTGTAATACTCCCCCTTTTTTACAAACATCAAAAAACTTAATTTCCATCCGGAGGTGGTAACAGATCAAAAATAGATTTACACTTCTTTCGGGCGTCGGTGAGTGCGACAGAGAATGCATCTTTTACACTTTCCATTAAAGAATTTTGTGCTTGAATATGAGCCAAGAGTGATATTAAGCCATCAAGAGTGCTTCCCCCTTGTGTAGTAGATAGGTAGGTGGCTCGGTTAATCTATTCTAGAATGGATGAAAGATGAGGAAGGAATAATGTCTGGAGTGTCATTATATCCATCCTGATCTTGTGTTCTTCATTTCTGAATTCCAATTGTTGATCCATGAGCTGTTGAAGCTTGGTATAAAATTTTGAACTGAATTGGACTTAGGAGTCAACTTATTTGAGAGATTGGTGATCTCTTTTTCAATTGCATCAGTTTTATTCTTGATATCTTTAATGAATATAGAAAATGTGCAAAGTTTCTGAAATAAATAAAGAATATGCTTGAGTTGAGGGGACAACTCAGCAATGAATTTGACAAGTTTGACTTTCCCAATAGCTAGAGCTTTTTGTACCTCTTCAATCATTTTAGCAGTAAGCTCCTTGTCTTTTAGCTTGCTCAAGTACTCAGATGCATCAACTCTAGATGTTTCTATTTGATTTAGGAGTTCATCCAGTTGAATGTGGATGGCTGCATCAGTTGACACTGTAGCTGTAGGTAGCATATCTGATAGCAGTGTCTTCACCTTCTGAAGTACTTTATTCTTCTTTTGTATGGCCATCTATTTTTCTTGTTCCACCTTTGCTTTGCATAGCTCATCAAAATCAATGAGTGCTTGCCCCTTTAATTTTGATATATCCACATTGGGCAACACTATTGGTTTAGATAAATCAACTTTGGAACTATGCTTTTTCACCTTCTTCTCTTTACCTTTGGTTGGTTGAACCAAGACAATAGCTTGAGAGGCTTGCTGACCCTCGGTAGGTTGCTCGGTAGAGGCAACACTTTGGTCGGTTCCTGTAGCTGCTATGGTATCTTTTGGTGTCTCAGTACTGGGTGTCTCAGCTGCTACATTTTCAGTGCTCGAGGGTGCTTGAGAGGTCTGGTCTTGCGTAGTCTCTTCTCTTGTTTTGGACTTGTGACCTTCGGTGCCTTGTGCTATATCCTGAGGAGCTTCGGTAGAGACAGGTTGATTGATCGGTGGATAAGGCTGAACTTGTTCTAAAATGGATTCACTAGATACAAGTTTTCCATATGTAGTGTCTTCTATCATCTCCTGCTCATGTTCCTCTGTATCCATGACATCTTCATCAATTTGAATAGTGTCAGTCGGGTCTTGCTCGGTAGCATCAGGACCATGCTCAGTGACATCAATAATTTCAACTTTAGATTATTCATCGACATCTTTTATTTTGAAGATTTCCTGCCATTTTGCTTTTGTCTCATTTTCTACATCAATATATAGCCCATTCATCAGTTTTAAGGCTCTTTATTTCACAAGAAATTTTGAATTGTAGGTTGTCAAGTGTTCCTTTATTTCTACTACAAACATATCAGGAAATAGATGGACTAGACTTCTTTCTCTGATTTGTTTCTCTGAGTCCATTGCATATTTCCACTTGTTATCAATATGCAAGTAAAGTTCATTCGGAAGTGACTTTACTAGTTCCAATGGAGCTAGCCGAAACTTTAGAAGTCTACAGATGACAGATTCTTCAATTTGTCTCTTCTCATCATTATTTCTTGTTTCATACTTGACATATCTAAAAGAACCAAATCCACCATATTCTTTTAGATTGGCACAGAATTTTTCAACACTATGTATATTTACCTTCTTGCTTTTGACAATTTGGAATTTGTTGGCATCCTCAAATTCTATATCACTAGACTCTTTTGCCAGAATGAGTCTCCGAGTAGATTTCTTGTATGTCTTGGTTACCTTGGGAGCAGTAACACTCTTTTGTTTCTTACTCAGTGATGCAGCTGATGCTCTTGTATTAGATCTCTTTGTTGGAGGAGTTGGTAGGACCTTTTAAATGTCTTGTTTCTTTCTTTTCAATACTTTACCCTTAGGCAGCTCGGTGCTCAATGTTATTGCTGCCTCTTGAGCTTCTGATTCCTCTTTGGTGATGGCAAGAGTGCCTTTAACAGGTGTGGAGGAAGAATCTTCTCTGAATTTCTCCGTTAAAACCTTTAACATCTTTGTTGCTTTCCTTGTAGCTTTGGGTACTACAATGCTCATTTTTACTTTTCCCTTCACCTCTTCATAGGTTCCATACTTCAGTTCGGTGGCATGCCTTGGTAATGAAAGATATGCATCAATTTGACGTTGTGTGATATCAAAGCCAATCTCGTAACCCATAGGTGGCAAAGATTGAGTTCTTAGTTCCACGACATTCACATAACAGTAATCAGTATCTACCTCAAAGCATATATCATCTTTATATTTTTCCACTAGTTGGGGTGGAATCCAGTACCTGTTGTGCATCTTCTCTTGAAATTTTCTGAAATAATCATCCATTGTGTCATTAAAACTATCACCTAGCATCTTGATAAAGTCGTTAATCTAATGGGTGATTGGTCGGTGTAGCTCCCAAACTACTTTACCAACTGATGGAAAAAAAATTTCAAAGTAGAAAAACATGCATACAAGAAGTGAACCAAACTTTAGTGTATTTGTTGAGTTGTTCTTCTTCGGCTTCCTTATTGTGTTCAGGTTCTCAAATAGGTTTTTCAGTAACACTTCACATAAATCAATTTTCATTCCCTTTTTCACAATTTTATAAGCTATGTCAATTGCTGCACAGGGTACACTGTTTTCCCTTGCTGATTGGAAGAAACAATAACTGATTACTCTAATGGAAAACTTAAGTTCTACATCGGTGACATTGTTTAGTTTCAGTCCTCTATAATCAGATTCAACTCTAGTTAAACTGATTAATTCCTTCTGTGATATCATCTTTTGTGCTCGTGCATGATCATAGATAGGATAATCGGTGATCACATGAATGATTTCATTGGTGATTTTGAATGGTTTCTCTTCTAGCCACATGAAATCATCATGAACTCTACTTAGAACAAACTTGACCCATTGGGGCTTGAACACACGAGGGTAGGTTAGGGCTTCAGTCAATCCTTTGATCTTGATGTGTTCATACTGCTATTCAATTTACCATTTGTGCACAATTCATCATAGCTATCTCTTATCTCAACATGATCGAGTTCTTCAACACGGCAGTTGGTGAAGAATCTAACATCTTCAACTAACAAGACTCGATCTGGGATGAGTGAAAAGGCGGTTTTGTCATCTGATTCAAAAGTGACTTTAGGAGTCAAAGTGTATTTCAGTGAGGGCTTCTCTACATTCTTGACAACTATGGGATCTTGGATCTTGAGTGCCATTGTAGATTTCAGGTAAAACTTAGCAAACTATCCTTAGGGTTTGATAGTTTAAAAATGACAGATGCTTCACACTCAGCAGATAATAACAATTTGATAAGATCAGAAACTAGCTTAACAATGTGATGAGATTTGATGTAAATACCTTGGATTCGCTCTGAATGAGGTTTGATCTCCTTGATTCACTTTGCTCTTCTCTTTTGAAAACTTGTTAAGTGTAAATGACCGCGAAAATGCTTTTAAGTATACAAAATACCTTATCAGGCTCCATGTGGGTTAGGTCAAAACATTAAATACACTTGGTTCACCTTTAACCGATTTACTCTCTTTTTTTCATTTTAACCGAGTAACCAAATTTTCTTCATTTACCAACTTGATAGGCTTCCTATATTCACTGACTTGACAGGTTTCCTGTAAACTACTTTTGATAGAATTTCAAACTTACTAATGCATCTTAACTATGCAAATTTTGATTTTAGTACATAATAGAATAGGAACTGTTATTATTTTAACCTTCAGAGAATGCAGTCCCTTCATACCTTTGCTGATTAATTTGGAATAGGTGCACCTAACTCGGTAGGTAAGGTTCTTTCTTCATTTGACACAATTTCCTTCTTTTTCCAAATCATCTTTGATTTTTCTTTTATTTCTTCAGTGTCTCCTCTAGGTTGATCTCCGCAATCTCCAGCCAAGTGTCCAACTTTGTGACAATGAAAACATGCCATACCAAAATTTCTCCATGATCTTTGGTTGTTCATTCCAAACTTTACAAAATAGTTGGCACTAATATGTCCATATCTTTCACAACATTCACACCATATCCTTGTATTGTAATCCCATGGTACTATTGCATATTGTCGGTTAGGATCTGTGTGAGTTTGGTAACCTCTAATGTTTGCTCGGTGTGCAGACCACATGTAGTTCTTTTTCTTAAGCCATCACTTCTCAGTACTATGTCCATATCTATTGCAGTTTCTACAAAACCCTTTGAATTTTTCCTTCTGATAGTTGTTAATAGACTTTGTCCTACATTGATTAGATGTGTGACCATATTTATTGCAATTGTAACTATTATCAATGGACTTAGTGATATTCGATTGCTTACCTTTTTTGATTTGGCATATGTTGGTAGTGTGACCTTGATTTCCATAGTAGTAGCAAATAGGCTTCTTTCTTTTGATGTTATTCCTTTTTCCATCTTGCTTTGATGATTCTCCTATCTCGGTAGTATGAATTCCTTTCTCGATAGAGTCTTTTCCTTTGTAACCGAGTCCTGCATCTCTGTTGGGTCTTCTTGTATACAATTTCTCATCCAACATCTTTGATGCTTCATAACTCTTCTTCGGTGTTTCTTTGGATTTCTTCTCTATTTCAAGTTCATCGGTCAATCTTGATACTTCAAGTTTCAATGCTTGATTTTCATCATTCTTCGGAATTGCTTCATGATGTGCATAACCTAGTTGCTCTGTCATATTTTGTTGAATCCCAGTCAATCTTATGATTTCATGATTTTTATCGGATACTAAGACTTCAAGTTGTTGTTTCTCTCTTTGTAGATCTCTTGCTTTATCCTCAACTGTCCTTAATGCATCTAGATTTTCAGTCATTTGTGTGCTCAAATGTTCATGTTTTCTTTTCATTGCTTTTAGTTGATCAACCAATGCTTTGTTTTTTTCTTTCAATACTCCAATTATTTCTTCAGTTTCTTCAGATATACTATTCTCAGATGATGTCTCAATTTGTTCCACTAACTCTTGAGAATATTGCAAGTCATCAGATAATATTCTTCTTACTTTCAGAGATTTTTGCATTTGCCTTTGCATGTCTGTAATCACTTGATTAGAATGATCCAACTCTTCTTGCAGATATACAATCCTCTAAGATTGTTTGTAGCCTTCCATTGATAAGATCTTTCTCTTTAGGTAGTTAAACCCTTTTCCAAGATTGAAGCTCTGATACCAATTGTTAGGTCCAATATGGAAAGCTAATCTACTGAGAGGGGAGGGGTGAATCAGTACTTCAAAACTTTTCTTGAATAATAACTTTACTCTGTTAGGTCCCGAAGACAACTAAGAGGGGGGGGTGAATCAGTTGTCTAATAAATTCAAACCAAAAACTAATCAACCAACTTAATGCTTAATACCGGTAAACTAGTTAAGTATGCCGGTAGACAATGTTAATAGTAAATTACTATACCGGTAAGGATTAATACATGAAACATAAACATAAAGTCATCCACAACACATAACACCAATATTTGTACGTGGAAACCCTGTAAGGCAAAAAACCACGGTGGGAAACCTTACCCACAATCAGATGATACTACTGCAGATAGTAAGTGTACATAAATGGGGTCTGCACATGCAAAAAGGCCAACAACCTAGAGCTCACTGCTCAATCACAAAATGGGAGTCACATTGACTACAGTTGGATGGTTAAATCCAATAAGAATGTACTGCACAAAATAGCATCTTCATATGTTGGATTCAGTACCAGTGTAATGTTGATATGCTTCTACAAAAACCTAACTTCGCCTTTAAATGATGTCTTCATGTATATCCCTGCTTGATCTCGCATATACCTTCATTTAATTCTTTTTCACATTCCACACTTGATCTTACAAATAAGATCTTATATTCATACCCTAAGACCAATTTTAGTAGGTCGGCTCTACAAGATATTACAATAAACATTTTACATACAATATAATATCTGATGCAATAACCAATTAAACATGTCATCTTAATGCAATTACATCAATAATAAATCATCTCCATAGCGTGCCATGCTGATCTGGAAAAGATAAACCTGTCGGTGTAACCCTAGATAACCTGGACCTATTTGTCGGTGAAAGCAAATATGCAAATATGAATATACCAATGATTAATTCTTCAAAACAAAGTGTCCACACGATGTCTTCGACATTACCAAGTGTCTTCCATATCATTCCAGGTACCAGTGAACATTATATCCTATCGGTGAACCATATACCAGTAACTGTTGCACAATTTACTTGCTTGTCGGTGAATGTTGCTGGATCTCCAAAGTAGGTGTTGACATCAATGACAAAACCATACCAAAATACCAACAATCTCCCCCTTTGGCATTGATGGTAACACAAGATGGAAAAACCATCAAAGTGCCAAAACAAAAATGCCAAATACAAAAACCAACAATCTCCATTTCTCCCCATGGGAGTAACATGTGTTTATCCTAAGATTATTTTCAATACCAATCTCTCCTTAAATGTGTTTTTCAAAATCTCTCTCCAAAGAGATAATGTGTTTTTCCATAGATATCTCTCCCCCTTTGACATCAAATGCCAAAGTCAATTTCATACAAAATACCAACTACTCCCCCTAATAAGTAGCTTCCTCATCAAATACCGAAATAAAAGATTTGTCTTTTAATTCTACCGGTTGATGACAATCATCAACTGTCTAAGTCTCTACCGGTGGTGGTATGACTCCAAGCTGATCTCTAAGATATTCAAAAGTCTCCTTAGGCAAAGGTTTTGTGAAAATATCTGCAAGTTGTTCTTTAGTATTCACATAAACCAATTTTATCTCTTTTTCTTCAACTTTTTCCCTTAGAAAATTCAGTTTGATAGAAACATGTTTTGTTTTAGAATGTAATACCGGATTCTTAGATATATCAATTGCTGTAGTGTTATCACAGTATATAGTAATGGGTTCCTTGCATTTTACCTTTATGTCTTTCAACATTGCTTAAGCCATAATACCTGTATACAGTTAGTTGCTGCTGCAACATATTCTGATTCTGTTGTTGATAAAGATGTATAACTTTGTTTCTTACTCAACCAAGAAACTAATCTCTTTCCAAGAAAGAATGCTCCTCCAGTGGTGCTTTTTCTCTCATCTACATCTCCTGCCCAATTTGCATCTGTGTATGCACATAGATCAAAATTTTCATCTTTAGGATACCATAATCCAAGATTTGTTGTGCCTTGTAGGTACCGGAAAATCCTTTTTACTGCTAATTCATGATTTTCCCTAGGATTACTCTGAAATCTAGAAACAATACATACTGCATTCATAATATTAGGCCTAGTTTGTGTCAAATACAGTAAACCTCCTATCATAGATTTGTATCTAGTTGGATTAACAGGTATAGATTCATCCCTTTGAGATAATTTGTCATTTGTAATCATAGGTGTGCTTACCGGTTTAGAGTTCTCCATCCCAAATTTCTTTAGTAATTCTTTCAAGTACTTGGATTGACTCAAAAATATACCTTTATCAGTCTGAGAAATCTGTACTCCTAAAAAGAATTTTATTTCTCCAATCATAAACATTTCAAATTCTTGTTGCATTTTAAGAGAAAATTCCTTAGATAATCCATCTTCTCCTCCAAAGATTATATCATCAACAAATACTTCAATAATCAAGATGTCATCATTAGTTATTTTGTAATATAAATTGCTATCTGCATTTCCTTTAGTAAAACCAATCTTCAAAAGATACTTATCCAACCTTGCATAACAAGCTCTTGGGGCTTGTTTCAATCCATACAGAGCTTTTCTTAACCTACAAACCATATCATTGTCATCTGTCAAAGAAAATCCATCAGGTTGTTCAATATATACTGCTTCTTCAAGATCTCCATTCAAAAATGCACATTTAATATCCATTTGATAAACTTTGTAGTCCTTGTGAGCTACAAAAGCCAGGAATAATATAACTGCCTCAATTCTAGCTACCGATGCAAAGGTTTCATTGTAATCAACTCCTTCTTTCTAAAAATATCCCTTACACACTAGTCTTGCTTTATTTCTGACAACCTTACCATCTTCATTAAGTTTTTTTCTAAATACCCATTTAGTTACAATTACATTTTTATCTTTAGGTTGGGGAACTAATGTCCAAATATTATTCTTCTCAATTTGTCCTAATTCTTCTTCCATAGCTTTAATCCAAAATTTGTCTTCACATGCCTCATTGATAGATGATGGTTCAATTTGAGAAATAAGACATACCTCTTCATTTGCCAATCTTCCTCTTGTCATAACTCCTTTAAATTTGTTTCCAATTATCTAATCTTCAGAATGATTCAATCTTACATACCAGGGTGTCTTAGTTTGTTGTTTTTCTTCAATTATTATGGAATCTTCTGATGATGCTGGGGTAACTGGATCTTCATTTTGTACCAGTGGATTTAGTATAGGTTCATTTGTCACAATTTTTGTTGCCAGTTCAGAGTCTATATATCTTGAAGTTCCTCTGAATTGTTCATCAATCTTTACATTTGTACTCTCAACAATTTTTTGCAATCTTTTATTAAAACATCTATATGCCTTGCTCTTAGATGAATAACCAAGAAATATTCCTTCATCACTTCTAGGATCAAATTTGTCAATATACTCATCTCTTCTAATATAACATTTACTTCCAAACATTCTGAAATACTTAAGAGTGGGAGTCTTACCGGTTTCACCATTGATGTGAACTTTGTTGAATGTATAGACAGTAGTGCTAACTGCCTCTCTCCAATACACATGTTGTAGATTTGGTTTTGATAACATACTTCTAGCTGCATCCAAGATAGTTTTGTTTTTCCTTTCAACAACTCCATTCTACTGTGGTGTGTGAGGTGCTGATAACTGTCTTCTGATTCCATTCACTTCACAGAATGTATTAAAGTCCTTAGATGTGAATTCTCCTCCTTGATCTGATCTTGAACATTTGATTTTCTTACCGGTTTCATTTTCAACCATTGCTTTGAATAGTTTGAACTTTCCAAGTGCTTCTGATTTCTCTCTGAGAAAAGTAACCCAACACATTCTAGAATAATCATCAATAATTAGAATGAAATATCTATCACCTTGTAAGCTTCTAGTTCTAGCTGGACCACATAAATCAGTGTGAATTAAATCAAGAGCATTATTGGATTTTTCTGGAATACTTTTGAAACTAGCTCTAACTTGTTTTCCAAATTGACATTCCTTACAAATTGTATTTTGAGGTTTCACAATTTTAGGTAGATCTCTAACTGCCTTAGAAGTACTGATTTTTACCATGCAACCAAAGTTTACATGACATAGTCTCTTATGCCATTACCAACTTTCATCTATATGTGCAATTAAGCATGCCTTTTCACTGTTATTCAAATGAAAGATATTGCCTCTAGTTTGATTACTGGTTGCAATTTCCAAACCAGTTCTATTAATGATTTTACATTTTCCATTTTTAAATTGTAACTAAAATCCCTACTCAACTAATTGACCAACACTTAAAAGATTATGCTTTAATCCTTCAACATAATAGACATTGTCAATGTTATGCTTACCATCAAGAGATATTGAACCTTTACCTTTGATTGAATAGGCTTTGTCATCTCCAAATCTTACTAAACCTCCATTGTATGCTTGAAAGTTCAAGAATTTACCTTTGTCTCCAGTCATATGATGTGAGCATCCTGAGTCAATAATCCATTCATCCTTTGCTTCAACTTTAGCTGGTACGGCTTTTTCTACCGATTGAGCAGTAGGTGCCAGTTGATCTTCTGTTATAGCAACAAAAGCCCATCCGTTGTCTATTGGATCCTCATCAGAATCATTAGTCACAGCTTCATCAACAATGTAACAAGATTTGTCTTTGATTTTCTTAAATCTGTATCTCTGATATTTAGGATTAGGCTTGTATGTTCTTTTAGCTTCTTCTCTTAGTCTAGCATGTCTATCAGGGCATCTCGAAGCCATATGACCAATCTTATTGTAGTTAAAACATTTAAAGGGTGCTTTACCTTAATACTTACTTCCAATTGGACCTTTTGGCATTTTTCTTGCAAATAGTGCTTCAAGTTCTTCAAGATCTTCATTCTCCTTTCTAGATTCTTCAAGTTCTCTTGCATAAAAGGCTCTCTAGTCTGATTTGTCAAATGACAGAGCAGACGATGTTGATGCTTTAAAGGCCAAATCAGTCTTTATAGTAGCAACAAGACCAAATTCCTCAATTTCAAAGGCTGGAAGTTTTCCAATCAATGTATCCCTAGTTACTAATGTATTAGGCATTGTTCTCAACTCATTTATAGCAGTAACCTTTATTTTATATGTCATTGGAAAACCTCTTAATATTTTTGAAACAATTTCATCCTCACTCAAGGTTCCTCCACAACATTTAATACCCAAAACAATTTCATTTACTCTTTCCATAGAAGCATAAATCTTTTCATCTTCTTCCATTTTCAGATGTTCATACCTGACTCGAAAGCTTTCAAGTTTTAAAATTTTGACTGTGGAATCTCCTTCATTCAGTGTTTCCAAGTGATCCCAAATAGCTTTAGCAGTAGACCTATCTAATAATCCCATGATTTGTTGATCTGACAATGCACTCAAAAGTGCTTCTCTTGCTTTGTAATCATTTTCTTCATCTTTAGCTAAGGTAGTTGGAGCAGTCTGACTAGCTACAGCAACAGTATAACCATTCTTAGTAACTTCCCAAATGTCTTTACCAATGCAATTCAGATGTGTCTCCATTCTGATCTTCCATATTCCATAGTTGATTCCATCAAGTTTAGGACTATCCTTCCTGAAATAATTAGTAGACATTGGATCTCCTCAAGTTGTTAAGCTTCTACAAAAGAGGACTAGGCTCTGATACCAATTGTTAGGTCCCAGAGACAACTGAGAGGGGGGGGTGAATCAGTTGTCTAATAAATTCAAATCAAAAACTAATTAACCAACTTAATGCTTAATACTGGTAAACCAGTTAAGTATCGGTACACAGTGTTAACATTAAATTGCTATACTGGTAAGGATTAATGCATGAAACATAAACATAAAGTCATCCACAACACATAACACCAATATTTGTACGTGGAAACCTTGTAAGGGGAAAAACCATGATGGGAAACCTTACCCACAATCAGATGATACTACTGCAGATAGTAAGTGTACATAAATGGGGTCTGCATATGCAGAAAGGCGAATAGCCTAGAGCTCACTGCTCAATCACAAAATGGGAGTCACACTGACTATAGTTGGATGGTTAAATCCAATAAGAATGTACTGCACAAAATAGCATCTTCATATGTTGGATTCAGTACCAGTGTAATGTTGATATGCTTCTACAAAAACCTAACTTCACCTTCAAATGATGTCTTCATGTATATCCCTGCTTGATCTCGCATATACCTTCACTTGATTCTTTTTTGCATTCCACACTTGATCTTACAAATAAGATCTTATATTTATACCCTAAGACCAATTTTAGTAGGTCAGCTCTACAAGCTATTACAATAAACATTATACATACAATATAATATTTGATGCAATAACCGATTAAACATATCGGCTTAATGAATTTACATCAATAATAAATCATCTCCATAGTGTGCCATGTTGATCTGGAAAAGATAAACCTGCCGGTGTAACCCTAGATAACCTGGACCTATTTGCTGGTGAAAGAAAATATGCAAATATGAATATACCAATGATTAATTCTTCAAAACAAAGTGTCCACATGATGTCTTCGACATTACCAAGTGTCTTCCATATCATTCCAGGTACAAGTGAATATTATATCCTGTCGGTGAACCATATACCAGTAAATGTTGCATAGTTTACTTGCTTGCCGGTGAATGTTGTTGGCTCTCCAAAGTAGGTGTTGACATCAATGACAAAACCATACCAAAATACCAACATACTGTTATGCATAAACAGAATAGTGCAGTAACATAAAATAAAGTTAAAACAAATAGATAACAATCATACATGATTCACTCCATAACACATATATTTTGGTTACGTAGAAACTCTTGGTTAGAGAGAAAACCTATGGTGGGGATGGCACCCACAACTTCACTACTGTAATAATAAAGAGTGCTCGGTTAGAGCTACATTTTAGCTATTTATGATAGCTTACCCTATTAGGAGTAATAAGATCTATCAGATCTACCTTGCTAAAAGATTTTACAACATTTACTCTAAATGTTGCACCTGGTTAGAGGCTTTACAATTTATAGACTTGATTAGAGTCTTTTACCCTGTTAAAGGTTTCTCTTTCAACTTCACAATATTACAATAAAATTATTACAAATATCTGCAACTTTACATCTGAAATGTTATAGCAGATTCTATGTGCTCAAATTAGATTACCTTGCTTATAGCATACCTCGGTAACCCATATAGTAACTTGGTAAACCCTTATGTTTACTCTGTTCTTCGATTGTTCTCTGAAAACCTTCTCGGTGACCTATGTGTCTCTGTAACAGTCCTCTTACACACATGTATATACCCTTAACTAATGTTGTATAAATAGATCTCTTAAGATGGTGATCCAGTTCATTGCTTCGATCTTACAAACAAGATTCCTCGAATGAATAACGATACAAAATATTTCATTGGTTAGATTGATCTCAAAATCATACACAATCTTGTGGTGCAATTTCCAATGTAATAACGGTTAGATGTGCCTCGATCTTGTAACACATTTTCATATGTATGCCCAGGTTCAATGTATCTGGTAACATGTTTCACTCGGTGTGTCATCTTTGCTGCTCGGTAGTCATAAAAAGATACTTGGTACATAGCTCGGTGTATACTGTGTTTTGTGACTGCTTTCCTCTATAACTGACTAGACTATGCATACCGACTTCTCTATGTGTACTGATTGCATGATTCGGTAGTGTTTACTAACTAGAGTATATAGTATGACTTTGAATATAAAAACTAATGGCAATTTGATAAGTAGTAACAGGAGGAAGTACACAAACTATATGAGGAAATCAAAAAGCAAGAAGAGTTTGAAGCACTTTTAGCTAGAAGGTTACTGAGAGGCAAAGGTAAGTATAAAGGAAAACTACCTTTGAAATGTTTCAATTGTGATAAGATGGGACATATGGCTTCTAACTATCCTGACAAAGATTCTACTGAAAAGAGAGATTACCGAGATGATAGACAGAAAGATAATCATTACAGAGGACATCGAGACTTCAAAAGAAGAGATACAAAGTCATGCTTAATAGCCGATGAGGAATCCAATGATGATAAATTAGATGAAACTGATATAGAGGAAGTAGTTTATGTGGCTATCAAAGATGGATCAGATGAAAAAAGGTATGAAGAAAAAGCCCTAATATCTCACATAAATACTAATGATTCTTGGATCATAGATAGTGGATGCTCACATCACATGACAGGTGATAAACACAAGTTTGTTATGTTAGAAGACTATGATGGAGGCTATGTAAGATTTGGTAATGATGCACCATGTCCGGTAAAAGGTAAAGGATCCATAACACTTCTTGACAATGCAAGATGCAATGATGTTTATTGGGTTGAAGGCTTGAAATACAATTTGTTGAGTGTAGCACAGCTAAACAATACAAGATACCGAATAGAATTTCAGAAAGGAATTGTCAAAGTTCATGACAAGCATGGAAAGTTAGCTACTACCAGGACACAAACAAATGGTAACACATTTCACCTTGACTCAACTCAAAATAAATGTCTGTATGCAAAAATAGATTATACCTGGTTATGGCATAAAAGGTTTTGTCATCTAAATTTTGATAATCTGATCAAAATAAGCAAGAAGCACCGAGTAAGAGGTCTACCAAGTTTGGAAAAACCTGAGAATGCTATATGCCAAGGATGCCAAATGGGTAAAATGACAAGATCAAGCTTTACAAGTAACTCTTATACTTCCAAGGGAATTTTAGATCTTGTGCACACTGATCTTTGTGGTCCTATGAAAGTTCAAAGTTATTATGGTGATAAATATTTCATATTATTTGTGGATGATTACTCAAGGATGATGTCAATTATGTTTTTAAAACAAAAATCAGAAGCTTTTCAAATGTTTAAATGGTACAAGGCAAGAGTTGAAAATAAAACAGGAAGACAACTGAAATGTCTTAGATCAAATAGAGGAGGAGAATTCACATCTGATGAGTTCAACTTATTCTGCAATAATCATGGCATAAAAAGACAAGTCTCTACACCAAGAACTCCACAAAAAAATGGAATTGTTGAGAGAAGAAACAGATCTATTGTGGATTGTGCCAGAACTCTGATAATTGAAAAGAAAGTGCCACAAACATTTTGGAGAGAAGCAATAAGCACAGCAGTTTACACCCTGAACCGAGTACAACTGAAGAAAGGAACTTTGAAGACACCATATGAAATCTAGTATGACAAGAAACCTAATGTAAGTTATTTTAAAATCTTTGGAAGTAGATGCTATGTACACAAAGATGATAGAAATGGCAAGTTTGATCAGAAAAGTGAAGAAGGAACATTTCTTGGTTATTCTTCTAGAAGTAAAGCATTTAAATGTCTGATCAAATCATCTAACAAAATAGTAGAAAGTGCAAATGTGAAAATTGATGAATTTACAGAAAGGAATGATGAAAGAAATTCCAAGGAACCAGAATATTATGATGAATTTTTCTATGTTCAACCGACAAGTCTTACCGAGAAAACTGCAGAAGGAAATGAAGAGAATATCCAGTTACCGAGTGATGAAGAAGATCATACAGAGCCTACCGAGCCTGTATTAGCCAAGTATGTCAGAAGACATCATGCATCAAGTCAAACTATAGGAGATAAGGATGATCCAGTAATGACGAGGAACAAACTGAGACAGAACACATGTTTGATATCTGAAGTTGAACCGAGAATAGTGAAAGAGGCATTTAACAGTGAAGATTGTATAAATGCTATGACAGAAGAGATTGATCAAATCAAGAAGAATGACACATGGACTCTAATCCCAAGACTGAAGGACAAAAATGTTATCGGTACAAAGTGGATTTTCAGAAACAAGCTGAATGAAAAAGGTGAGGTCATTCGAAATAAAGCAAGACTAGTTTGCAAAGGTTATGCTCAAGAAGAAGGAATTGATTATGGTGAAACTTTTGCACCTGTGGCTAGACTTGAAGGAGTAAGAACATTGTTGGCATATGCTGCTTTCAAAAATTTCAAGGTATATCAAATGGATGTCAAATCTGCATTTATGAATGGTATATTAGAAGAAGAAGTTTTTATTGAACAACCTGAAGGATTTGTTGAAGACAAGAATAAAGATCAGGTATATAAATTGAACAAAGCTTTATATGGTCTGAAACAAGCACCTAGAGCATGGTATGAAATATTACACTCTTATTTAATCAAGATTGGTTTTATAAGAACAAGTGAAAACAGTAACATGTACATGAAGAATGATGAAAATGGAATACTGATCTCAGCCATATTTGTTGATGATATTATCTTTTGTGGAAATGACTCTTTATGCAAGAACTTTGGAAATGAAATGAGCAAAGAATTTGAGATGTCATTAATTGGTGAGATAAAGTATTTTATAGGTTTACAAATACTACAAATGAAAGATGAGATTTTCATTACTCAATCCAAGTACATAAAGGAAATCTTGAAGAAATTTGGAATGGAGGATTCAAAACCAGTAAGTACTCCTATGACTACCAACTGTAAACTATCAAAGAATGATGAATCTGCATCTGTTGATGAGACACTTTACCGATCCATGATTGGAAAGCTACAATATGTTGTTCACAATAGGCCAAACATAGCACATGTAGTAGGTATAGTTGCAAGATTCTCTGCAGATCCCAAGGAAACACACATGACAGCAATCAAGAGAATTTTCAGATACTTGAAAGGCACTAAAGACTATGGCTTAGTATATCAGAAAGGAAATGTTTTTGATTTAAAAGTTTATACTAATATTGATTGGGCAGGCAACATTGATGACAGGAAAAGCACAAGTGGAGGAGCCTTCTTTTTAGGAGAAAGACTAGTGAGTTGGCTTAGCAAGAAACAAGGATATGTTTCACAGTCAACAGCAGAAGCTGAATACATTGTTGTAGCATTGAATTGTACCAACATAGCATGGATCAAACAACTGTTGGAAGGTATAAATGAAAAAGTTACCAAGCCAGTAACTATATTCTATGACATTACTAGTGCCATTAACATTTCAAAGAATCCTGTTATGCACTCTAAGATAAAGCACATCTCTATCAAATATCATTATCTTAGAGAAGAAGCTCAAGAGAAGAAAGTGGTGTTGGAGTATGTTAGCACAAAGGAACAAATAGCAGATATCTTCACCAAGCCACTATTAAGGGACACTTTTGAGTATCTCAGAAGTAAGTTAGAGGTCCTACCCCTATCTTCTACTCACTGACCGAGTTCGGTGAAAGCATCAATTCGATGACTCTATAGAATATCTTTTAGGAGTTGATGCTAATTTACACACTTTAGGATGTTTTCTAAAGGTGTACAAGAAACAATACAGGGAACAGGAATTGGAGACATAAATGCTCTGACTGAGACTAAATTGACACACAATAGCAGGAAATCACTTCATACAGGAAGAAATTATGTTTTAATTCTTTACTTTTTGGCATTGTTGTCAAAGGGGGAGAAGACTGAAGAAGAAGAGAAGACTAATGTATGGGGGAGAATTTTGATGATAGGGGGAGAGGATTTCAGCATTTGAGAATCTCACAGCAATCCGAATCAATTAGGTCAAATCAATTGGTTTTGCCATCAATGCCAAAGGGGGAGATTGTTGGCATTTGGCATTATAACAGACAAGGGGAGATTGTTGGCATTTCAATAAGGATATTGAGAAGGTTGTTGATGATTATGGATATAACTAATTAAGGATGTTTACTATCTTAATATTATTATTTTGTCATTCATGTCAATAAATTGATTTTCTAATTCAGTATGATGTTGCCATATCTTGAGAAGTATGATTTGATGAGTATAAAGATGTCGGTAAAAGACACAGAAAGAATATGATGAATAAGGGGAGAAATAAGTTATTCAATGGGCAACTATTACCGAGTTAGACAATGATGAGATCATGATGTTTAGATTGTTTTGACATAATACATATGTTATTGATTGTAAGGTTAATACTATACTATGTTACCGAGCAAAGAACATAGTCGGTAAACCCTAAGGAACCTAGTCGATAAACCCTAAGGTTATCACTATCGGTTAATGAAGGCAGAATGTCTACTGAGTGAAGTTTAGTATTTACCGAGTTGTAACCGAGTAATAACAGAATGCATTGAATGAATAAAAGCATTATTTAATGAAGGAAGCTGATGAGCTAGCTATGATTAAATGATTGGTATGCCGTGAATGAAGTTTGTTAAAGAATCTATGGCAAAGGAAAATTGGCAGGAAGATCTATAGCTCAGATTGAACCACAATACCTTAGCACAAGTTCCAAGAAATATATGCAAGTTCCTAGGCGGGGTAAAATGTTTTTAGATCGAAGGATACATTAAATCTGGTCAAAGTTTGAAGATCTGATGGCTATGATTGATCATGGTAAATGTGATTAAGGAGATTACGCGGTTGGCAAATTGTTTATAAATAAAGAACTGTTGATAAACAATGTATGCGAGCAAGTGTATGCACAGGGATGCTACATAGTGATTACCGAGCACAGAAGCTTGAAGACCTGTTTTGAATAACAGAGTATAGAGCCCAGCAAAAGGACAAGATTAGTTCTGTGTCTATATTGTATTGAGAAAATAAGAATCTACTTTAGCATTTTAGATGTGAAGTTGTAGATAGATTTTTATTACTATTATTTTGTAAAGTGATAGAAAATCTCTTAACCGAGTGGACTTAACAGTCTTATTTGTAAAACCCTCTAGCAAGGTGACATTTTGATTGAGTGTTTGAAATCCTTTAACAAGGTCACTTCTAACAAGGTGGAGATCCTAACAGGTCTGAGGGAAATCCCTTAACTGAGTCACATCTAGCAATGTATTTGTAATCTTTAACAAGATTTTCTTTTAGCCGAGCATACTCTAGAAGAGTATATTTCTTAGTGGGTCCAAAATCCCACAGTGGTTTTTCCCTATTTGGGTTTCCATGTTAAATCTGGTGTTATGAGTGTTATGATGTTTATATGCTTTTGAGTTTGCATGTTTAGCAATTTTGGTTATATTACTGAAGTATAGGTTACTGAGGTTGAATCTGATGTTTTTATGGAAGATTAAGTTTGTATGATTCACCCCCCCCCCCCCTCTCATCTTATTAGCTTGGCATCTGTACTTAACATTAAGTATCAGAACTATCAGTCATGATTGTTTTGGTTCAGATTCATCCGACTTGGTATACACATTTCATTTGTGTGTTATGCATTTTTGGGCCGACATGTAGAAGACCTAAATTCATGTTGCAGATATATAAGAGAAATTGGTATTTGTCATTTTTGGTATCGGTAGTGGTGTGGAAGTGGTTATGATTGATTGTGCATAGTTTCACATGCGCAAGTGAAAGTTTTATGCTCCAGGATATTGAAGAAGAACATAACAAAGTAGTGTAGTAGAGAAGTGTAAGATTATGTGTTTGTGCTTAACTGGAACTGTACCCTCACATTTGTGGATGCTATTTTTCAATTCAAAAATTCCAATTATCTTTGTAAATATTTTGTAAGGCAATGACCCTTCCAGGGTTGTAGCCCTTATTGTAATTTGAGTAGTGAGCTCTAGGCAGTGTGCCTGAATGCATTTGCATTCCCCTTATGTAATATTTATATACTTCTAATAGAGTATATTAATATTGTGGGTCTCAGTCCCACCGTGGTTTTCCCTTAATCGGGTTTTCCATGTATAAATCTAGTGTTATGGTGTTGTGGATATTTTCTTTATGTGTTTGCATCTTTATTTTGTTGATTTGCATTAGATGGTTGAAGAATCAAATTAATAATGTTAAAGATTGCAGAATACTTATTCACCCCCCCTAGTGCTCCTTGATTCCAATACTTTGAATACAAAAGATTGTTTTATTTTGATATATTATATAAATTTTACCTTTGATATAGATGCAGGTGTACAATTTGTTGCAGAAAACGGTCGATGATGTACAACCCTCTAGCATTACAACTTGAAACACATAATATTTGAATCAATTTAGTTCAATCCTATAATTAAAAAACTATTTACATTTACAAATTTTAATTATTTAATAGATAAAATGTTATAAAATTAAATCAACATACCTATATTTGACTAGCATATACTTAATTCAACAACTCATTTGTTATCACCACATTATATGATACACCACCCTGATGACCCTTGATACTATTGGCATTATGGATGAATTGATTATGTGTTACATTGATGTTTTTTCATTGATGTCAACACTAGCTGTTATGGTTGGTTACCAACAAATAGGTTTTGGTTACCAGTAGAAGATCTAGTGTTACTAGCAGAAGAGACTATTTGTTGGACACTTCCAACATGTTTGGATAAATGGAGTATATTTGATTTTATGTGTTACATGTTCCTTGAGCATTTTTTGGTCAATTGGTATTGACTTGGTAATCGGATGCTATCATAAACTCTTGTAAACCCTTACCGTCATTGGTTTAAGGTTTTACCGGTAGATCTTTTACTAACGAATCTTGGCAAGATGCATAAGTGGTGTTGGTGTGGCTTCTACATAGGTTTCAGGATTCTGAAGATGTTCTTTGATCATGTCTCAACTGCTTGAAGACATTGCTTTGGCGTGGTGGACCCAAGATAGGTCTTGTGCCTATCTAGGTTATGGACTGGTATCATGTTAACGTGTACTCTACACGTTACCAGGATGTTTCGAGATGTTCTATGAATTGGTTATTGTTGTTTTGGTCTTAAGCCGACATGGCATATCATTGTAATATGGATTTATATAATGACCTTACTGTAATATCTTTTAGGTGGCTGACCTAATTGGTTTAGGCCTTAGGGTTGGTATAAAATGATGTAAGATCTCATTGTAAATCATACGATGAGAATGAAAAGATGTACGTGGTATTGAAATGCAATATCATAAGCGAAGGAGATTTGGTCAATCATAGGTGATCAATTTTGGATTAAGGAAGAGGTCAAAGGCCTCTGGTATTGAGCTTAACTGGGATTGTAATTAAGCATGGTAGATGCTATCTTTGGCAGTTCATTATTTTGGATTGTTGTCCATTTATCTTGAGGTGGTTTTAACCTCTTTGTAGTTAGTGAGACTCTTTTGTAATGAGAAATACGCTCTAGGTAGTGTGCCTTCCTGCATGTGCAAGCCCCTCATTGTATCACATACTTTCTGTAGAAGTATCATTTGACTATGGGTAGGCTTCCCACCATGGTTTTCCCTTTTCGGGTTTTTCACATACAAATCATGGTGTTATGTGGTATGGTTTCTTTGCATTGATTATTTGTTTAATTGTTAAGTTGTATTGTTTACCGGTATCTATTTCTGCTTTACCGGTACTTAATCTGGTTAAAGGTTATTAAGTGGATTAAATGATATAATCTCTTAACAACTAATTCACCCCCCCCCCTCTGTTTTTCACCAGTTATCCTAACAATTAGTATTATAGATTTGGTCCTCTTTTGTAGAAGCTTAACCACTTGAGGTAGATCCTATGGTAGTTAACCCTTCAAATCTACCGGCAACCATTTTCAAAAGAGAAATCCCTAAGCTTGATGGAACAAATTATGGGATATGGAAAATCCGAATCGAGACTCATCCTAGATGTCTTGGCAAGGATATTTGGGAGAGCTCTGAGAAAGGATATACACCTTACGATCTGACATCTGGTAATCATGCTCCTGCAAACTTGGACAAGAATATTGAAAATGATTGCAGAGCTAGAGAAGCCCTCTTGTGTGCACTTACTGATCAGCAAATCATGGGATTGACTAATAAATCATCGGCAAAGGTTCTGTGGGATAAATTGCAAACTCTGAATGAAGGTTATCCTACTTTCAAAATTGCCAAACTTGATGGCTACCGGGTAAGATATGAAAACTTAAAGATGGAAGATAATGAATGAATTGTTGTGTTTATGGAAAGAGTAAATGAGATTGTTATGGGAATTCAATATTGTGGAGGATTTCTAAGTGAAGATGAAATAGTTTCCAAAGTCTTGACAGCCCTTCCACCGGCTTACAAGATGAAGGCAACTACAATTAATGAGTTGAGAACAATGGCTAACTTTTCAGTTAACAAAGACATTTTTATTGGGAAATTATATGCTTTTGAGCTTGAAGAATTTGGATCTTCTAGAGCTATAAAGTCTGAACCTACTTTTCATGCATCATCATCATTATCCATCGGCAAAAGTGATTGGAAAGTCCTATATGCAAAAGAATTGGAAGACATGAGGAAAGAAGATGAATAATTTGAGCAACTTGAAGCCTTATTTGCTAGAAGAGTACCTAAAGGTCTGACAGGAAGTAAGTATGAAGGAAAAGAACCTTTTAAATGTTTTGCATGTAATAAGATTGGTCATTTTGCATCTAGATGTCTTGAAAGGAATGCAAGATTTGAGGAAAGAGTTAAGAAATCATTTAAGCCTAACCAGAACAGATATAGATTCAAGAAAAGTAAACAATGCTACATAGAAGATGAGGAAGGAGTAAGTGATGACTCTGGAGATGAACCGGTAGAAGACTTTGCTAGTGGATCTGAGAATGGAAAGGAATGGGTGTTCTATGCTTTAAAGGAAGATGAACTGAAACCGGCTATCATAAATGAAGAAAAGGCATTGGCAACAAAATTTGAAGATAAGGATGAATGGGTAATTAATAGTGGATGCTCACATCATATGACTAGTGATAAGAGAAAAAAATTGTCCCTGCAAGAATACAAAGGCAGTCAAGTCAGATTTGGAGATGACAAAGCATATATGATCAAAGGTAGAGGTATTATTTCTCCAGATGGCAAGCATAATACTGATAATGTCTTTTATGTAGATGGTTTGAAGCATAATCTTTTGAGTGTTGGTCAATTGGTGAACAAGGGTTTCCAACTTCATCTTAAAGATAGAAAATGTAAAATCATTAACAACACTGGTTTGGAGATTGCAACCGGTACTCAGACTAGAGGTAATATCTTTCACTTGAACACTGGTAATAAGACATGTTTGATTGTTCATATTGATGAGATTTTGTTATGGCATAAGAGGTTGTGTCATGTTAATTTTGATTGTATTGTTTGTTGGCATTATGCGAACTGGCATGAAGACATAATGACACTGTATGTTGTCATTAATGTCAATATGTGTTATGAAGTGAACCGGCATATGTGATATGTGAGAAGAGGGAACTGGCATATGTATGAACCGGTTTATATGCCAAAGTGAAGCAGTATATTTGTTCAAGGTGAACCGGCATGTCAAGGTGAACCATCATGTAGTTATGGGAACCGGCACATGGAAGCATTGTATGACTACTGGTTGGTAGGTAGCTTCCACTTCAGGATTTCTGGTTGGAGTACCTCAAGTCTGTGTGACTCAATCGGTGATCTTCGTGTGATGAGTTAGCAGTATAATAGAGAATAGATCATGCTGCCATGTAAGCTCTGTGCGTGTGAAGGATCTAGCATGAAGAAGACTATTCCTATCTACCTCAGGAATGTGTGAAGTCTGCCAAATGGTGATAACGTGTGATGGGTTATTAGCCACCATGAAATCGGTGGAAAATGGATGATGGAGAATGTCTTGAGATCGATTCAAGACTGTTGCATTTAATGTAGTATGATTCAACAGTCAGGATTGAACCGCTTGAATTGCTTAACCTAACAAGTTTAGGGTTTAGGGTTTTTGCTACCGACCTGTATGTTTCCTATAAGGTCGATGTTGTGTTTCTTTCTAGGGTTGTTGGAAAAATTTGTGAATGTGTATCCAAGGGAAGTGATACGTGATTCTTGCCAGACCAAAGGAGAGAAGAGATACCTGCAAAGTGACTGTGCAGAAGGAGAAGAGGAGCCTAAACAGATCTGCATTAGCATTGAGTGTTGTTAACAGATCATTGTAATTCTTGTTGATCTCTAACCACTTCAACAGTTGTAAAATCCCCTAACAAGGTAGCCTTAACTGGCTTGTAGCAAAATCCCCTAACAGGGTGGTCTTAACAGGCTTGATTCAAATCCCTTAACCGGGTAACTCGAGGTTAATGAGTTCTGAGAAGCTATAGAGCTCTGGAGATCCTTTAGCTATTGAGTTTTTGAAATCCTCCAACAAGGTGACCCTACCGGGTTTAACCCTTAACCGGGTATTGTAGCCATCCCTTAACTGGGTGATCCCTAAGAGGATCGGTTCCTAGCAGAACCTATTGTAATGTCTTTAACTAGACAAGGCTCCTAACAGAGCGGACTTCAAAAGAGTTCAAAAGCAACTTGTGGGTATTCATCCCCACCGTGGTTTTTCCCAGTTGGGTTTCCACGTGAAAAATATGTGTGTCATGTGTGATGCTTTTATCTTGTGATGCTTTGTTACTACCTATTGAGCATATGATGGTTCTGTGTTTTATGCCTGTCTATAAAGCATACTGAACTAACTATTGTGATGATCAGAGGATAGTTTACCTATTCATGCATGAGGGTGAAATGGTAGTGTTGTTTTGAGTTAAATGAAAAGCTAAGTGTTCAACTGGTCAATGCTTGTTTTAGACACTCTTGGCTTTACCGGTTGCAGTCTGTGTTGAATAGGTATTCCTGTTTGCCAGTCATTTGGAGTATTTGCTGTCAAACCAGTTTTGGACTGTATTTGTGTTTGTATTGATTCACCCCCCCTCTCAGTACCGGTTTGGTACTAGTAGTTCATCATTGAGTTATCAATTGGTATCAGAGCACCTCCAGGTCCTCTGTGTTGTAAGCTTAACCACTTGAGGAAAAGATCCTAGTCAAATGATAAAGAGGGAAGGTCCAAAGTTTAATAGGGAAAATTTTGGTATATGGAAAGACATGATGAAGATATTCATCAAAATCATGGGTGTTCAACACTAGAGTTATGTTGAAAATGTATATGTTGTTCCTACCGGTACTCTCACCGATGACCAAAAGAGAGAGATGCAAGAAAATGGGCAAGTCATGGATGCCCTCATCAATAGTCTATCTGACATTGAGTTTATTGATGTTCAGGACAAGGCAAATCCCAAAGAGGTATGGGATGCTCTTGAAAATATCTATGGTGGTGATGAGCATGTAAAATAGGCTAAGGAAGAAAGCCTGAGAGGGAAGTTTGAAGACATGCGGATGGTTGAAGGAGAGACCATTCAGTAGTATGGAATAAGAATCAAAACGGTTGTTGAAGAAATCAAGAGTGTAGGTGGCAAAATAGAAGATTCCATAGTGGTAAGTAAAGTCCTGAGATCCTTGTTGTCGGTCTATGCAATAAGGGTCGTTGCTATTCAGGAGCTGAGATCAATAGACAAGTCTAAGGTGTCCTTGGATTCCATCATGGCTAAGTTGACAACCTATGAGCTGAATAGTTTTGATGGCAGTGTTCAAAAGATAGAATCAACATTTAAAGCCTCTGTTATACCATCCAGAAAAGGAAAAGAGGCTAGCACTAGTGGGGAACCTTATCAGAGCAAAGAAATGAATGATGAAGAGTTTCTGATGGAATTTGAAGCTCTTCTTGCCAGGAAATTTCCAAAAGGAACTGGTAAATACAAAGGTAAGCTCCCTTTGAAATGCTCTTCCTGTAACCAAATAGGACATATTGCTTTGAACTGTCCTAATAGCGACAACAAGGATAAACGGGAAAGGTTCAGGAAATTCAAAGGAGGAAACCGGAGAAATTGTTTTGTGGCAGTTGATGAAGGTGTCACAGATGAGGAATCAGAAGATGAAGAGAATGAAGACATTGTGTTTGTTGCTGTAAAGGAAGATGTGGTAGAAAAGAAAGCTCTTGTCTCCCGGTTTGATAATTCAAATGAGTGGATCATTGATAGTGGTTGTTCTCACCATATGACTGGTGACCAGAGCAAGTTTCTATCCTTAGAGGAGTATGACGGTGGTGTGGTTCACTTTGGCAATGATGCACCATGCATGGTCAAAGGTAGAGGGTCCATCTCTTTGAATGGAAAGAGTAGTGCTGACAATGTGTACTGGGTTGATGGTCTTAGACACAACCTTCTAAGTGTTGCCCAGCTAAATGACAGTGACCTCACTCTGCAATTCAAGAATGGAGTTTGCAGAATCAAAGGAAAAGATGGTAAATTGGTGGCCACTGGCATGCAAACCAAAGGTAACTTATTTCAGTTGAATGCAAATGTAAGTACCTGTCTTATGGCTAACCTTGATGATAGTTGGATATGGCATAGGAGACTTTGTCATATAAACTTTGATAACATTGTAAAGGCTAGTAAGATCAAGGCAGTTAGAGGGTTGCCGGTGCTAAACAAACTGGATAATACCTTGTGTAGAGAGTGTCAATTGGGGAAAATGTCTTCCTCAACTTTTAAAGGTAAATCTTTCACTGCTGACAACTTGCTTGATCTTGTACATACTGATTTGTGTGGTCCTATGAAAACTAGAAGTGTGCAGGGTAATAGGTACTTCATGATCCTCACTGATGACTGCTCAAGAATGATGTGGGTAACGTTCTTGAAAGACAAGTTTGAAGCCTTTGGGAAGTTCAAAGCTTTCAGAGCATTAGTGGAGAAGGAAAGTGGTAAAAGGATCAAGTGTCTCAGAACTAATCAAGGAGGGGAATTCACTTCCAGTGAATTCAACAAGTATTGTGAAGAATTTGGCATCAAGAGACAGTTGTCTGCCCCTTGGACTTCACAGCAGAATGGCCTAGCAGAGAGGAATAACCGGACTGTTGTTGAAGTAGCTAGAACCATGTTGATTCAAGGAAAGGTAGCTCACACCTTTTGGAGAGAAGCGGTGAGCACTGCAGTCTACACTATGAACCAGATACTCATCAAAAAGGGTAAGGACAAAACTCCTTATGAGTATTGGACCGGTAAGACACCTGTGGTTAGCTACTTTAAGGTATTTGGTAGCAAATGCTACATCAAGAGGAGTGAACATCAAGGCAAATTTGAAGCTAAATGTGATGAGGGAATATTTCTAGGATATTCCACCAAGAGTAAAGCTTTCAAGTGCTATAACAATAGGACTTAGAGAATTATGGAAAGTATCAATGTAAGAGTTGATGAATCCTCTAAGAAAACTGAGGCAACCGGCAGTGAGTAAGCTATAAATGAACTGGTTGCAACCTTCTGGGAATCAGTTGTTAGCCAACCAAGTACCAATAACAGTGTCCCTGAACCGGTGAATGCCGATACTAATGAAGATGAGGATGAAGAAGAAAAGCAAGAAGAACTAGTTTAGACCATTCCTCGGTATGTCAAGTTGAATCATGATCCTAAGCAGACATAGGTGATAAGGATGCAGGAATCCTTACAAGAAGAAAGATCAGAGAAAACCCATGTATGATCTCTGAATTTGAGCCTAAATCATTCAAAGAGGCTCATAAAGATGAAGACTGGATCAAGGCAATGGAAAAGGAACTTGATCAAATAGAGAAAAATGGTACATGGTCCTTGGTACCCAGACCTGACCATAAAAATGTCATTGGCACCAAATGGGTGTTCAGAAATAAGTTGAATGAGGATGACACAGTGATTAAGAATAAAGTCAGATTGGTGTGCAAAGGATATGCTCAAGAAGAAGGACAAGACTATGGGGAAACCTTTGCTCCTGTAGCCAGATTGGAAGGAGTTCGTATTCTTCTTGCATGTGCAGCTTTTAAGAGGTTCAAAGTATATCAAATGGATGTAAAATCTGCATTCCTAAATGGTGTACTTGAAGAGGATGTATATATAGAGCAACCAGATGGGTTTTCTCTATCTAAAGATAGTGATATGGTGTGCAGGCTACATAAAGCATTATATGGTCTAAAGGAAGCACCTAGGGCATGGTATGAGCGCCTACATTCCCATCTTGTGAAGATTGGATTTGAGAGAACAAGTGAAGATAGCAATATCTACTTGAAGTCTAAAGGAGATCAGATCCTGATCTATGAGGTTTTTGTTGATAACATTATCTTTGGAGGAGATGACAAGATGAGTCATGAGTTTGTTGATGAGATGAAGAAAGAGTTTGAGATGTCACTCATAGGGGAGATTAAGTTCTTCATTGGACTACAGATCCAGCATATGGAAGATGGAATCTTTATCACTCAGTCCAAATATGTCAAAGAGGTACTGAAGACCTTTGGCATGGAATATTGCAAACTAGTTGGTACACCGATGATGACCGGTTGCAAATTGACAAAAGAGGATGATTCCGCACTAGTTGATGAGAAGGAATATCGATCAATGATTGGTAAGTTGCATTATGTAGTGCATAGCAGACCAGATATTGCACATGCAGTTGGCATTACTGCAAGGTTCCAGAAGAGTCCAAGAGAATCCCACTTGATTGTAGTCAAGCAGAATCTTAGGTATCTGAAGGGAACAGTTGACTATGGATTGTGGTACCCATACAGCAATGATTTCAATCTGAAAGTGTTCACAGATGCTGATTGGGCAGGTAATATGGATGACCGAAAAAGTACAACCGGTGGTGCATTCTTTCTCGGTGGTAGACTGGTCTCATGGATGAGTAAAAAGCAGAGTTGTATCTCTCAGTCTACAGTGGAAGTGGAGTATGTTGTAGCTTTCATGAACTACACTCAGACAATCTAGGTGAAGCATGTACTGGAAGGCTTCAAGATCCCTGTATCTGAACCGGTAAGTATATTCTGTGATAACACAAGTGCTATCAATATATCAAAGAATCCGGTTTTACATTCTGAAACCAAACATTTTGAGCTTAAGTATCATTTCTTGAGGGAAAGGGTTCAGAATAAAGAGATCGCACTTGAGCATGTGTCTAGTAAGGAGCAGTTAGCAGACATATTCACCAAGCCTCTCCCAAAGACAACATTTGTGCATTTCAGAGGTGAATTAGGGGTATTGCCCCTTCAGGAGGTGAACTAAAAGTAATTGTTCCACATTAGTCAAGTATTGGAAAGATAAATTTTTGGTTGATTGATGTGTTGAAGGATGCTACACCTCAGGGGGAGTAGCATGATGGAACAGAGATGCTTGTACCTCCACTTTGGCATTATTGTCAAAGGGGGAGAAGGAGTGAAGCAAAAAGATATCTGCAACAAATGGGAGAAGATCTGAAGCGGAAAAGATATCTTTGTATATTGCCATCAATGCCAAAGGGGGAGATTGTTGTCATTATGTGAACCAACATGAAGACATAATGACATTGTATGTTGTCATTGATGTCAATATGTGTTATGAAGTGAAACGGCATATGTGATATGTGAGAAGAGGGAACTGGCATATGTATGAACCGGTTTATATGTCAAAGTGAAGCAGTATATTTGTTCAAGGTGAATCAGCATGTAGTTATGGGAACTGGCACATGGAAGCATTGTATGACTCTCGGTTGGTAGGTAGCTTCCACTTCAGGATTTCTGGTTGGAGTACCTCAAGTCTGTGTGACTCAATCGATGATCTTCATGTGATGATTTAGCAGTATAATGGAAAACAGATCATGTTGCCACGTAAGCTCTGTGCGTGTGAAGGATCTAGCATGAAGAAGACTATTCCTATCTACCTCGAGAATGTGCGAAGTCTGTCAAATGGTGATAACGCATGATGGGTTATCAATTGCCATGAAATCAGTGGAAAATGGACGATGGAGAATGTCTTGAGATCGATTCAAGATTGTTGCATTTAATGCAGTATGATTCAATAGTCAGGATTGAACCGCTTGAATTGCTTAACCTAATAGGTTTAGGGTTTAGGGTTTTTGCTACCGACCTGTCTGTTTCCTATAAGGTTGATGTTGTGTTTCTTTCTAGGGTTGTTGGCAAAAGTTGTGAATGTGTATCCAAGGGAAGTGATACATGATTCTTGCCAGACCAAAGGAGAGAAGAGATACCTACAAAGTGAATGTGCAGAAGGAGAAGAGGAGCCTAAACGGATCTGCATTAGCATTGAGTGTTGTTAACAGATCATTATAATTCTTGTTGATCTCTAACCACTTCAACAGTTGTAAAATCCCCTAACAGGGTAGCCTTAACTGGCTTGTAGCAAAATCCCCTAACAAGGTGGTCTTAACAGGCTTGATTCAAATCCCTTAATCGGGTAACTCGAGGTTAATGAGTTCTGAGAAGCTATAGAGCTCTGGAGATCCTTTAGCTATTGAGTTCTTGAAATCCTCTAACAAGGTGACCCTACCGGGTTTAACCCTTAACCGGGTATTGTAGCCATCCCTTAACCAGGTGATCCCTAAGAGGATCAGTTCCTACTAGAACCTATTGTAATGTCTTTAATCGGACAAGGCTCCTAACAGAGTGGACTTCAAAAGAGTTCAAAAGCAACTTGTGGGTATTCATCCCCACTGTGGTTTTTCCTAGTTGGGTTTCCATGTGAAAAATATGTGTGTCATGTGTGATGCTTTTATCTTGTGATGCTTTGTTACTACCTGTTGAGCATATGATGGTTCTATGTTTTCTGCCTATTTATAAAGCATACTGAACTAACTATTGTGATGATCAGAGGATATTTTACCTGTTCATGCATGAGGGTGAAATGGTAGTGTTGTTTTGAGTTAAATGAAAAGCTAAGTGTTCAACCGGTCAATGCTTGTTTTAGACACTCTTGGCTTTACCGGTTGCAGTCTGTGTTGAATAGGTATTCCCATTTGCTAGTCATTTGGAGTATTTGTTGTCAAAATGGTTTTGGACTGTATTTGTGTTTGTACTAATTCACCCCCCCCTCAGTACCGGTTTGGTACTAGCGGTTCATCATTGAGTTATCATTGTTAAGATCAGTTCAACTAAGGCAGTTAGAGATATACCTAAGATTATGAAGCCTCATAATCCGGTATGTAAGGAATGTCAATTGGGAAAGCAAGTTAGAACTTCTTTTAAGAGAATACATGATAAATCTAATGTTGTACTTGATTTGATTCACACTAACTTATGTGGTCCAGCAAGGACTAGAAGTTTTCAAGGTGATAGGTATTTCATGCTGATTATTTATGACTATTCTAGGATGATGTGGGTGACTTTTCTAAGGGAAAATTCTGAAGCCTTTGAGAAATTCAAGATCTTTAAAGAAAAGGTTGAAACGGAAACTAGATTGAAAATCAAATGTCTAAGATCAGATCAAGGCGATGAGTTCACTTCTCATGAATTTAATAGTTATTGTGAGACAAATGGTATTAGGAGACAGTTATCTCCACCTTAGACTCCTCAGCAAAATGGAGTAGTGGAAAGAAAGAATAGAACCATTTTGAATGCAGAAAGATCTATGATGATGGAAGCCAAATTGTCTCACATCTACTGGAGAGAAGCAATGAGTACAATAGTCTACACATTCAACAAAGTTCACATCAAAGGTGAAACCGGTAAGACCCCTTATGAATTATGGTTTGGACATACACCTATTGTTAAATATTTCAGAATTTTTGGAAGTAAATGCTATATCAAAAGATATGATTCAATCAGAAATTTTGATCTTAGATGTGATGAAGGGATATTTCTTGGTTATTCAATTCAAAGCAAAGCATATAGATGTTATAACAAAAGATTACAGAAAATTGTGGAGAGTGCTAATGTGAAAGTGGATGAGCAGTACAGAAATCAATCTATATCATATGATAGGGAACTAGTAGTGGAAATGATCATAACTAAATCGACAATCCCTCAACCGGTATAGGAAACTGAGATAGTTACGTTGGAACAATCAAAAAATTTAACTGTGACTAATGATCAGAGTAGTGAACCTAAAGTTCAGAAGACACCAAGGTGTGTAAGATTAAATTATTCTAAAGATCAAATCATTGGAGATAGGAACAAGGGAGACAAGAAGAACATTGGAAAATGAAGAGGTATGTCTTATTTCTCAAATTGAACCGGCATTCGTTATTGAAGCTTGTAAAGATAAAAATTGGTTAAAAGCGATGGAAGATGAATTAGATCAGATAGAGAAAAATGAGAATTGGTCTTTAGTTCCCCGACCTAAAAATAAGAATGTTATTGGAACTAAATGGGTTTTTAGGAATAAACTAAATGAGGATGGTCAAGTTGTAAAAAATAAAGCTAGATTGGTTTGTAAAGGATATTCTCAAATGGAAGGAATTGATTATGGTGAGATATTTGCATTTATAGCTATAATTGAAGTTGTTAGACTATTTCTTGCCTATGCAGCTTATAAGAACTATAAGGTTTATCAAATGGATGTTAAATGTGCATTTTTGAATGGTGAACTTGAGGAATAAGTATACATTGAGCAACCTGGTGGATTTTCACTAACAGATGATAAAGATATGGTTTGCAGATTGAAGAAAGCTTTATATGGATTGAAACAAGCTCCTAGAGCTTGGTATGCAAGGTTGGATAAATATATTTTGAAGCTCGGTTTTACTAAAGGCATTGATGATGGTAATTTATATTATAAGATCACTGATGATAATATTTAGATTATTGAAGTATTTGTTGATGATATCATTTTTGGAGGAGAAGATAAATTGTGCATGGAATTTGCTAACAATATGAAGAATGAATTTGAAATGTCCATGATTAGTGAGATGAGATTTTTCTTAGGTTTGCAGACTACTCAAACTGACAAAGGCATTTTTATCTATCAAACTAAGTATCTGAGGGAATTGTTGAATAAGTTTCCTATGGACAATTCCAAACCGGTAAATACTCCTATCGTGACAAGTGAAAAATTATCTATCAAGGATACTTCTACACTGATAAATCCGACAAGGTATAAGTCTATGATTGGTGGCCTGTTATATTTGACTCGGACTAGACTAGATATTATGAATGTAGTAAATATTGTTTCTAGATATAATAGTAATCCTAAATAAAATCATGAATGTGCAATAAAGAGGATATTTCGGTATTTGCAAGGAACAACAGAATATGTCTTATGGTATGTTGGTGCCCAAAACCACAGTTTGAAAAACCAAAAGACTTGTCAAATCCTCAAGTAGTCCAATTAGCATTGGCCAATGAACGAGGATGGTCAAAGACCAAATCCCTCTACACTTTAGGCTCCACTAAACCTAGGTGGGTATGCCTCTTCCTCTCAAGCACAAAAGATTTTATTTATAGTGGATTTAAACCTTTTAGCAAGTTTACACAACTGGCAAATTATTGTTCTGCAACTATGCTTTATTGCGTGCTTTAAACGAATGCTTTGAAAAGAAATGATTATGAATGTATATTGAAAATGAGATTGCTTTCTGGACTTAAATGAAATCTACATAGATCAGTTCATTAAGGATTTGGGAAGAACATTTCTCTATCAAGGACCTTGAATGCATACAGATCAAAACCTTGAAAGATCAATAACAGACCAGTGCCTCTATCCAGGGATATATATGACACTTTTTGGACAAAATGCATTATCAACTCAAGAGATAATTTCTCATCAACTATGAAGGTTCAGTATGCGTTGCACAAACAATAAGAACTCAATATTTCACTTAATGCAACGGCATGTGATTCACATCATAGAAAATCTATAAACAGATTTATCAAGAGGACAAAGATAATCATCAACACAAAAGTGTACACAATATTTGGAAAACAGCAAACCTTGTATATTAATCTTCAGGAAATAATTGCATACATAATCTGCACTTGCAAATACTCCATTATAGATTGCTTGCACAAAATGATACTTCTTCTTCCTATAGACTTCTCTAATACAAAATGATATTCAATCCTTACAGCAGTATCTTGTTCTTATGACTCTACCCCCTCCGCCCCCCCCCCACATTACATACAAAAATGACTCCAAGTATCAAAATCAAAAGGCATATATGAAAGGACACACCCTTTCATACATAGAAGGGAGTTACAGACAGTTACATTCCAAAGGACACACCCTTTGGTTTAATAATTAATTACAAATGAAAATCCTTAAAAATACTAAATGATACTTAAATCATGTGTCTTTTATGCTCCGCCTTGATAAAATTCCTCGGCAAATATTCATCTTCTCAATATCTCCTGCACACAAGATAAGAAAATCAAATTCCTTGATTTAAAAATTAAACATATTCCACCTTAGATTTTAGTTTGAAAAGTCAATAATCTTTATACAGATACTTGTTTAAAATAATTCAATAAAACCAAAGTATTTAAATTTTAAGAAAATAATTTTGCAAACATAACATCCATTTATATAAAATAACACTTTACCCTAAAAAGATTGTTATATCAAATAAAATAAAATAAAATACTTCCCTTTATAATGACATCTGTGAATCAATATTATTCTTTTGGCCAAACTTCCTCCCTCGGCAAGCTATTCACAGGTCTCATCGATTATGTAGTTTCATCGATACTTTTTATTTTTTATGGGACCACTTCTTATTTCTTCGTTGAACTTCATGTCGATGAATATGCTGCTTTCGGTGAGTCCTTTTAGAGATCCATCCCAACCTAGGTTTGTTCGATAAGTCATTTTATGAATTTGATGATGTGCCACCTGACTACCAGCTCATCACCATCGGTCTACCACCTCAGCACCGCCGGACCCACTGTTTCACTCTATTTCCTCTTTGTCGTTGATCCACAATAAATATTGATCGTGCAACTTTCAATCATGGAATAGTGATATCTGTTGGATCTTCCATGATTTTCTCTCTTTACCCTATTCTTTACTGCATGTGCTTTATCATTGATCCATGATGAATAACCATCATGCACTTTCCTATCACGGTATAGCGACAACTGTCGATCTCCCTCGAACCTGCCAGCTCTTTATCTCTACTTTTTGTTTCTGTGCCCTACCACGTGTTACTTGTGAATTGGTTTGCAAGTACATCTAGGCACCACTTCATCTACCACTTCAGCACCGCTAGACCCACCACTGACCTTGGCTCTTCCTTGTCGTTGATCTACGATGGATATTCACCATGCATCTCTGCATAGCAAATTAACAATAGCCGTTAGATCTTTTCCAACCTGCTCACACGTTATCTCCTTCAAACTGCTTCCTTAGTGGGCCCCACCACTCAGTCGCCATGTCACGGTGAATAAACATCACACATCTTCAGATCACGGTATAACGACCACCGTCGGATCGACTCGGCCGATCGTCTGATCTTCCTTATCTTGTTGGCCTTTAACCTTTCCTGAGCGGATCTCTCTTCTCTTTATCCATCTATGTCACGTGTCACTCTTTGGTGCACCCGTAGATCCACCTACCCACCACTTGGACCTGGGTTCTTCTTCTGTGCTCCGCCACGTGGCACATCCTAATTGGCTCTAGAGTCCCTTCCCTTCCACCTTAGTATGACCTCACTAACTATCGGAATGAAGCTCTGCCTTGTCGCTAAGTCATGATGGATATTCATCGAGCGGTTTCTCATCACGATGTATTGACAGTCATTGGATCTTTTCACTCAACCATCAGATCTGCCTGACTTGCTCGATCTTTAGCCTCCATCCTCACCAGTCTGTCGCAAAAATTTGGTTGCCTCGAGATGTGCATATGCATGCGTGGAGTCCACTGGGTTCAGCCTTCTTCATGCCAAAAGCCATTTCTCTTTTGATAGTTATCATACGAGCTGCTTTGGATTTAAGTGTTTAAAGAGCCAATCCCAGAAACAATGTGGGATAAAGGCTTTCCCTCTCCTGACGCAGCTCCATGTTCTTCAGTTATGCTCCTACAAAATGATTTACTAACATCTGACTGAAAAGATCTGAATTTAGATTTTCCTTTAGAAAACATATCAAATAATCTCATATGAATCCGAAATTTGAAACATAGGTCTTGAGATATACATGAAATACAAAGGCATAGTTAATTTGACCTAAAGTGTTGAGATGAAAAAGAATTATTGTTCAAAAAGGTATACCTGGCTTGATTCCAGAATTTGTAAAACATATACATACCTCGAGTTGACCTCTTGATGGATGCATCAGACTTGGTCTCTGCAAGTTAGAATTGAACAAACTTACTTGATTATAGATGTTACACATGATTGAACTTAGAAATCTGCCTTTTGGCATAAATCTAGAACTCTAAAATTTAAAAATTTTACGGTTCCAACAGTGGCTCTTCTGGGGACATATGCTCCATGTGAGCATAGCGAGATCTCATTTATCTCTGGAAAAGAAGACCATTAGATAGCACCCCTTCTATAGGTTCTCCTCTAAATAAAATTGGGTGGCCCGAGTCCCCCCAAAAAATGACAATATTCCCTTTCCTCTGTCAAATACCTAATTTTTCTCTTGTAATAACATGCACCTCCTGAAGATGTCATTACTCTTACTTGCCTTACTATCTCTACATTTTATTGTATCCATTTTATCATAGTATTTCTCACATAAATATCTCGGAAATATCACTTGGTTTGAATATAAATGATTACATTCATATCCGTTTTCTTTATGATTTTTAATCCTATACTTATACTGCCTTTTAACTTTACATTCATTTGGAAGCCTTAATATTTTATCGCATACCTCCTCTTTTGAAAAAGTCAAATCACCGTTATTATATGTAATCTTTACCTGAGTGTGATCATAATTTTGAATACCCCTTTCACCATACAGACTGCATAATATTCCTTGGGTGAAAAATAGTTGATAAATATTTATCATAACCTTTTGAGATATTTATCTCTCGGATCATAATATACAAATTGAGCTCCCGGATATTTTCATAATTACCTTTTGTGCCACATTGTATTTTTTTAATTATCATTACATCCCCATGTTCCCTACACATTTTATTTTCTCTGTATATCAACTTTGGGCATATATCATTTTTAGGAATACTTTGCAGGAGTACCTTATCCTCTTTAATCATATTACCACATATTATTTTTTTATCTCCCATAATTTTATTACATAGTGGTCCTGAAAAATTTTGATCATCTTTGGAAATACTTTTTTCTTTCTTTTTAGATAAGGTTTCAAAACATATATCACTTTCATAAAAGCCATGTAAAAATATTTCATTCTTTTCTCTGTATGTAACATCTTTTCCCAATGTTGTGTTATATGATTTTTCTGAAAAAACTATTCAGGGGTATATTTTCCTTATATCTTCCAACTAAATGGGCTTGAAAACATATAATATGTATGCATATTTTTCTGCAAACCCTCTTTTGATTCATTACACAAAAGATTATCATACTGCATACCTTTATTGAAAGTATTCTCCTGATAATTGCTATCTGTCTCATTGATAGGAACAATATCTTCATAATTGCTATTTGCTGAAGTTTCTTCATGTTTGTATACTGAATGTAAATCCATTTTGCCTTCACTTCCTAGATAATCAATAATTTCACAAGAGGGACTAAAAAATGATTCACAAAAAATCATTTCCTCACATTCATGTGGAGTTTCATGATACTGAGGATTTAAAAAAAATTCAAAAGGATTTTCAAAGACACATTTCCTACTGTGTATGTATTCCCCTGAAGTATTATTTTCTTGGGAATCATCATTTTCTTCATCAAATAGACCCTGAATGTGCCCTAATCCATTAGTCTGTTTATTCTGAAAAAAATTTGGACCATTCTAAACATATCTTTCATATTCTTTATCTAACAAATATGAAATTTCTTCTGGACTGAGGAATGTTTCCTCTTTATTATTTATGTATGTACCTACTCATATGGATTCTTCCCTAATTAAATCCATAATTTCCTCTTTATCATCAGATTCTTCTTCTAACATGTTTTCATATAAAATCTCAAGTAGAAGCCTTACCTAAGGATCATGATAAATCCCCAACTCATGCATTTTTCTTGAAAAGGGGGGCTTGATGTTTGAAGGTATTTTTGTGTATATATTGAACATCCTCATAAATAATTGTGTTGTAGATTCATCTTCTTGTTTTTCTATGTCTATAAATTCATCCAAAGGAAACATAGAGACTTCTGATTCTATTATGTATTGTTGGTCCTCTGGCTCATAGCTCATACTTCCCTCTTCACCTGCATCATAAAACACATCAAGGAACCATTGTTGCAACTCCCTCTATAATGAGATGCTCTATGTAGGGAGCAATTCATAAGCTTCTCTAGAATTATCCTTCAATATCCTGACGAATAGTTTCATCACATAATCTTCTATATAAACCTCATAATCCTTTACAAATGTATAAAATACATCCAAATGATCAATTGCTGATTCATCATATTCCCCATGGAATTTTGGTACAAGTTGTGAAAGCTTAGGGAGCGACTTGTTTGGAATACATTGAAAGCTTCTGAGATCCAATCGCTTGATGTCATCTAGAATAAATGATTTCCTTTGAAACATTTTCAAAAAGGAAATCTTTCATCTCCCTCTAGGTCTTCTCCCTCGGTAGAGTCACCAATTGAATAAAACCTTGTATTAGGTAGATTTACCACCTCCTATGGAGGAAAAATTACTTTTTAAGCTCGTGGGTTCTTCCTTCCAGTAGAGCACCTTAAATGAGATTCTGAAATTGATGTTTTACAGATAACTCCCCAGTAGAGTCACCAATCTGTTGTGTGACTCAGATGGGGAAAACAAAACTTATCAAATCTTCAATGAAAAACACTAGATCTTCTAGGTGAATGTCAAACTATGTATGACAACTCCCCAGTAGAGCCGCCAATCTGTTGGTGCCCAAAACCACAGATTGGAAAACCAAAAGACTTGCCAAATCCTCAAGTAGTCCAATCAGCCTTGGCCAATGAACATGGATGGTCAAAGACCAAATCCCTCTGCACTTTAGGCTCCACTGAACCTAGGTGGGTATGCCTCTTCCTCTCAAGCACAAAAGAGTTTATATATAGTGGATTTAGACCTTTTAGCAAGTTTACACAACTATCAAACTATTGTTCTGCAACTATGCTTTATTATGTGCTTTAAACGAATGCTTTGAAAAGAAATGATTGTGAATGTATATTGAAAATGAGATTGCTTTCAGGACTTAAATGAAATCTATATAGATCATTTCATATAGGATTTGGGAAGAATGTTTCTCTATCAAGGACCTTGAATGCATACAGATCAAAACCTTAAAAGATCAATAATAGACCAGTGCCTCTATCCAGAGATATATATGACACTTTGTGGATAAAATATCTTATCAACTCAAGAGACAATTTCTCATGAACTATGAAGGTTCAGTATGCGTTACACAAACAATAAGAACTCAATATTTCACTTAATGCAACGGCATGTGATTCACATCATAGAAAATCTATAAACAGATCTATCAAGAGGACAAAGATAATCATCAACACAAAAGTGTACACAATATTTGGAAAAAGAAATAGCGAACCTTGTATATTAATCTTCAAGAAATAATTGCATACATAAGCTGCACTTACAGATACTCCATTACAGATTGCTTGCACAAAATGATACTTCTTCTTCCTATAGACTTCTCTAATACAAAATATTATTCAATCCTTATAGCAGTATCTTGTTCTTATGACTCTCCCCCCCACATTACATACAAAAATGATTCCCTCTAAGTATCTAAATCAAAAGGCATATATGAAAGGACACACCCTTTCATACACAGAAGGGAGTTACAGACAGTTACATTCCAAAGGACACACCCTTTGGTTTAATAGTTAATTACAAATGAAAATCCTTAAAAATACTAAATGATACTTAAATCATGTGTCTTTTATTCTCCGCCTTGATAAAATTCCTCGGCAAATATTCATCATCTTCTCAATATCTCTTGCACACAAGATAAGCCAATCAAATTCCTTGATTTAAAAATTAAACATATTCCACCTTAGATTTTAGTTTGAAAAGTCAATAATCTTTATACAAATACTTGTTTAAAATAATTCAATAAAACCAAAGTATTTACATTTTAAGAAAATAATTTTGCAAACATAACATCCATTTATATAAAATAACACTTTACCCTAGAAAGATTGTTATATCAAATAAAATAAAAGAAAATACTTCCCTTTATAATGACATCTGTGAATCAATATTATTCTTTTGGCCAAACTTCCTCCCTCGACAAGTTGTTCATAGGTCTTATCGATTATGTAGTTTCATCGATACTTTTTATTTATGATGGGACCACTTCTGATTTCTTCGTTGAACTTCATGTCGATGAATATGCTACTTTCGGTGAGTCCTTTTAGAGATCCATCCCAACCTAGGTTTGTTCGATAAGTCATTTTATGAATTTGATGATGTGCCACCTGACTACCAGCTCATCACCACCGGTCTACCACCTCAGCACTGCCGGACCCACCATTTCACTCTATTTCCTCTTTGTCGTTGATCAACAATAAATATTGATCGTGCAACTTTCAATTGCATAATAGCGATATCTGTTGGATCTTCCATGATTTTCTCACTCTTTACCCTATTCTTTACTACACGTTCTTTATCATTGATGGGACAGCTTCTGATTTCTTCGATGAACTTCATGTCAATGAAACTGCTACTTTTGGTGAGTCCTTTTAGAGATCCATCGCAACCTAGGTTTGTTCGATAAGTCATTTTATGAATTTGATGATGTGCCACCTGACTACCAGCTCATCACCACCGATCTACCACCTTAGCACCGCTGGACCCACCATTTCACTCTTTTTCCTCTTTGTCATTGATCCTTAATAGATATTGATCATGCAACTTTCAATCGCAGAATAGCGATATCCGTTGGATCTTCCATGATCTACTCACTCTTTACCCTATTATTTGTTGCATGTACTTTTTCGCTGATCTATGATGAATAACCTTCATGCACTTTCCTATCGCGCTATAGCGACAACCATCGATCTCCCTTGGTCCAACCAACTCTTTATCTCTGGTTTTTGTTTCTGTTCCCTGCCACATGTTACTTCTGAATTGGTTTGCAAGTCTATCTGGGCACCACACCCACCACTAACCTTGGCTCTTCCTTGTCGCTGATTCGTGATGGATATTCATCATGCATCTTTGCATAGTGGATCAATGATAGTCGTTAGATCTTTTCCAACCTGCTTGCACATTATCTCCTCTGAACTACTTCATTGGCGAGCCCCACCACTCGGTTGCCATGTTGTGGTGAATAAACATCACACCTTTCGATTGTGGTATAGCGACCACCGTCATACCAACTTGGTCAACCGTCCAATCTTCCTTATCTACTCGGCCTTTAACCTTGTCTGGGCGGCTCTCTCTTCTCTTTATCCATCTATGTTGCATGTCACTCTTTGGTTCGCCCGCGGATCCACCTACCCACTACTTGGACATGGGTTCTTCTTCTACGCTTCTCCATGTGACACATCCTGATTGGCTCTGGAGTACCTGCCCTGCCACCTTAGCACGGCCTCACTAACTGCCAGAATGAAGCTCTACCTTGTCTCCAAGTCGCGATGGATATTCATCGAGCGGTTTCCCATCGCGGTGTAGCAACAGTCATTGGATTTTTTCGCCCGATCATCAGATCTACCTAACTTGCTCGACCTTTAGCCTCCATCCTCGCCAGTCTATCTCAAAACTTTGGTTGCCTCGAGATGTGCATCTGCATGCATGGGGTCCACTAGGTTCATCCTTCTTCACATCAAAAGTCATTTGTCTTTCGATAGTTATCATACGAGCCACTTTGGATTTAAGTGTTAAAAGAGCCTATCCCACAAACAATGTGGGATAAAGGCTTTCCCTCTTCTGACACAGCTCCATGTTCTTCAATTATGCTCCTGCAAAACGATTTACAAACATCTGACTGAAAAGCTCTGAATTTAGATTTGCCTTTAGAAAACATATCAAATAATCTCATATGAATCTGAAATTCGAAACGTAGGTCTTGAGATATACATGAAATACAAAGGAATACTTAATTTGACATGAAGTGTTGAGATGAAAAAGAATTATGGTTCGAAAAGGTATACTTGGCTTGATTCCAGAATTTGTGAAACATATACATACCTCGAGCTGACCTCTTGATGGATGCATCAGACCTGGTCTCTACAAGTTAGAATTGAACGAACTTACTTGATTATAGATGTTACACATGATTGAGCTTAGAAATCTTCCTTTTGGCATAAATCTAAAACTCTAAAATTTGAAAATTTTAGGGTTCCAACATGGTAATCTAAAAATGATGGTTTCACTTTATGTGCATATAATGACTCAAATTGGGTAGGAGATACTGATGACAGGAAGAGCACTTATGGTGGATCTTTCTTTCTTGGAAAGAAACTTGTTTCATGGATCAGCAAAAAATAGTCATGCATTTCTTTATCTACTATAGAAGTTGAGTATGTTGCAGTAGCAACTAATTGCACTCAAGTCTTGTGGATGAAGAAAATGTTGAAGGATATTAAGGTAAATTGTAGTGAACCGGTAGTTATCTACTGTGATAAATCTGCAGCTATTGACATGTCTAAAAATCCAGTATTTCACTATAAGACTAAGCATATATCAATAAAGTACAACTTTCTGAAGGACAAGGTAGAAGCAAAGGAAGTCAAATTGGTTTATGTGAACATGAAAGAACAGATTGCAGATATATTCACTAAACCACTATCTAAGGAATCATTTGAATATTTGAGAGACAGGTTAGGGGTTTCTGCCCCTCCAGCAAAGACTTGATTGATGCAGTTTGTCATCAGTCCAACATGCATTATCAGAAATATTATTCATTTTGGCACTGATGAGTGGTGCTACTAGTAAGGGGGAGTAGTCAGCTTTGAGATTTAGAGGTTTATATTCTCGCTTTGATATTTTTGTCATATTTCTAGCATTGATGTCATAGGGGGAGAGATAGTGATGTCAAAAATAAATTCAGAGATATCAATCATAGGGGGAGAGTTACTGATATTCAGGAGATTGTTGGTTGTCTTCCACAGGGGGAGACTTGTTTGGCATTTCTTGGTACTTAGATTTTTTTCACATCTAGTGTTGCCATCAATGCCAAAGGGGGAGATTATTGGCATTATACACGAATTGATTATGTGTTGCATTGATGTCAACACTAGATGTTATGGTTGGTTACTGGCAAACAGGTTTTGGCTACCGGTAGAAGATCTAGTGTTACCAGCAGAAGAGACTATCTTTTGGACACTTCTGGCATGTTTGGATCAATGGAGTATGTTTGATTTTATGTGTTACATGTTCCTTGAGAATGTTTTGGTCAGTTGGTATTGACTTGGTAATCGGATGTTATCATACACTCTTGTAAACCCTTACCGACATTGGTTTAAGGTTTTACCAACAGAGCTTTTACTAAGGAATCTTGACAGGATGCATAAGTGGTGTTGGTGCGGCTTCTACATGGATTTCAGGATGTTGAATATGTTCTTTGATCATGCCTCAACTGCTTGAAGACGTTGCTTTGGTGTGGTGGACCCAGGATAGGTTTGGTGCCTATCTAAGTTATGGACCGGTATCATGTTAATGTGTACTCTACACTTTACTGGGATGCTTTGAGATGTTCTATGAATTGGTTATTGTTGTTTTGGTCTTAAGTTGACATGGCATATCATTGTAATTTGGATTTATATAATCATCTTTTTGTAATATCTTTTAGGTGGCCGACCTAATTGGTTTAGGCCTTAGGTTTGGTATAAAATGATGTAAGATCTAATTGTAGATCATAGGATGGGAATGAAAAGATGTGCATGGTCTTGAAATGAAATATCATAAGCGAAGGAGATTTGGTCGATCATAGGTGATCGATTTGGGATTAAGGAAGAGGTCAAAGGCCTCCAGTATTAAGCTTAACCAGGACTGTAATCAGGCATGGTAGATACTATCTTTGGCAGTTCATTATTTTGGATTGTTATCCATTTATCTTGAGGTGGTGTTAACCTCTCTGTAGTCAATGAGACTCTTTTGTAATGAGCAGTACGCTTTAGGCAGTGTGCCTTCCTGCATGTGCAAGCCCCTCATTGTATCACATACTTTCTGCAGAAGTATCATCTGACTGTGGGTAGGCTTCCCACCGTGGTCTTTCCCTTTCCGGGTTTTCCACGTGCAAATCATGGTGTTATGTGGTATGATTGATTTGCATTGATTATCTATTTAATTGTTAAGTTGTATTGTTTATCGGTATCTGTTTCTACTTTATCGGTACTTAATTTGGTTAAAGGTTATTAAGTGAATTAAATGATATAATCTGTTAACAAATGATTCACCCTCCCCCTCTCATTTGTTCACCGGTTATCCTAATAGTTACTCTGATATGATATATACCAAACAATGAGAACACACAAAAGAGGTGGAATAATCTACACCCTCTGGATCGCTATATCTACCCAATCATTTATTACAATCGTTTGAGAATATGTGAGAGCTAGGGGTGCTACAATTAGATGGTCAAGTTACTACATCATCATGTGAGGTAAAAGGTTGAGCTATGTTTTCCATGCTCTATAATGGTGTTTTTTCTAGCCAGATATTGGAAGAGGAGGAAAAAGAATTAATTTTGTGTACCTCACACAGTGATGGAGTTTTTTACAGGTTTTTTACAACTTGAAAGGGTAGTTCTATTACCCAACTCAATTTTGTAAGTTCTACTCACAAAATTTTTCCTACCCAACATGTATGACGTAGAAGCATCTAGGCGGACTAGTAATCAACATTGACCAGAACCATTTTGTTTGTTTTCTTCAATTTTGGTTTGTTTTACTTGGCATAATTCCATTGTCGGCTCTAGCCCATGATAGGCAAGTTGAGATGATTGTCATGTTTCATGCACTAGCTTTGCTTCATCAAATTTACAAGTTGATCATTTTGCTATCAAAACCATTTTCTTAATTGAAATAGGGAATGAATTAAATATGAAACATTTGATTATAAATCTCATAAAAAGGCAAAATTTGGATCCTTTGACCAAGAAGAACCAAATTTTGAATAACACCTTTGTTGGCTAAAGACTTCTCATTTCAAAACAAACATAACCCAATCGGTGGAGGTGACTTTTCAGATTGCAAGCTTCTCATTTCAAACCAGTAAGAACTCAAGTACATTGGTTATTTTTTTGGAAAGAGTTTGAATCTCACACATTTATTTTTAAAAATACCAGGTTATGGTCAAGCATGCAGTCACTTAAACCATGTTGATTCAAGTTACATAGATTCAATGAATTTACAAGGCTCTTATTTTTTCTTCATATAAAATATCTTGAATGAAGATTCAAACTATCAATAGGGTCAAATATTAGCTCAAATCCCTTTTTGTTTGATTTTTTAAAGAAATCCAACTATAGACCTAGGTATGATGGTCTTCACACACAATATCTACATATAATAAGCAATGTTATTTTTCTAATGTTATAATATAACACAACTAGGTTCTTCCCCATACATGCTTAGCTATAGATTTTCATTGATTGTGGTTAATAAAATACCAACATTCTAGGTTTTGTAGGGGTAAGTTCAATGAAAGTTTCATTATGTTAAACCAATCTACTATATCTTTTTTTATAATTAAAATTATGTACATCAAAGTTGACCACTAACCTCTATCACCAAGTACCTTTACAATATTCAAATCTCCTACCATAATAATTCACACTTGGAAAATACCAAAATTTCTAATTTCGTCACCATCTTCTTGACCTTTTCCTCCTCATCTACACAAGCCTTCATCACCTCCTTTCCTCAATTGCTTCTTCTTAGACACCAATTAAATGCTTCATTATAGTTGAGTATATTCTCTTTGCCAACCCGATACCAAATTATTTTTGCCTAATTTCATTCAAATTTTATGTCAAACATATTGTATAGGATATTTGTCATGTCCCCATCTTTTTAATGCAATTCCCACATTGCATTTAATGAATAAAGACATTTAAAATTTTCTAAGTGTCAAAAGTTAATAAGGAAAAAGTAACTTTTATAAAGTTACTTTATAAGCCTAAGTTTCTTTTTTTAATAAAGGCTTATGTTTGAATAAAGTGCTATGCGTACCTTTTAATAAAGTGGCCCCTTTTCTCAAATCACTTAAATGAAATGACATGGTGGGACCCTTATCATTCTTTAAAAGCCTTTAAGCCTTTAAGCTACGTGGATCCAAAAGATGCAGTGGAAGATGCTTTTTTAGTTGGATTCCAATGGGATATTCCATTTAGGGTTACGCCACTCTTTGGAAAAGGTTATTAGACATTTTGGAGGAGGGAATTGGTATTATGTTATTATTTTATTTATGATTTTTTCTGCTCTGCATTAGCAGCAAAAATTGCAGGTGTTTGGAGGATGTAAACCCTCAGATCTGCATTGGTAGTGGAGGTGTACCCACTAATTTGCCCATGTGGGACAAGGATGTGCCTTGTCTAGACCCATTGGGGGTCAATTTAGCAACAAAACCAGCCCATCAATCACCATTAGGTATGATACATCAGTTCTGAGCAGTTTGTCTTGAAATTGCAGCAAGTTTGGGTTTCATAATTGCAATCGTACCATTCTAGGCATGGTCGTACCATTCTAGAAGGTTGTGCATCAATTTAAAATTAAATGGAGGGTTCTAACTCCATTTCTTGTGATTGATCTCATTGTTGGGATTAGAAAGGGTAGTGTGGAAGAAATCACAGTCAATTGACTAGATTTGTGATCAAGGTGAGTAAAACATTGGGAAAAGAAGGTCAAAATTGTATAATTTTGCCTAGCAAAGGCTGGATTTCTAGCTAGTAATTGGGTTCTTGCCCAATTTTTTATTGGTAATTCATCTTATGGCAGAATAAGAAGATTGGATCCACGGATCTTCTCCTACACTGTCCTTCTCAGCTTGTATCCATTTTCTAGATAGCAAACTAGCCTCAAACCCTAGCACTGGATCCTTGGTATGTTTTCTGCTTGTACATGTGAATGTTATTTCACTTCTAGATGATTATAATCTGATGTCATATAAAAATAAGAAGTTGATCTCTTGATTACAATTCATTTTTATGTTGTTTCTTATCATATGTTGCAAACCCCATCACCAAAAAAACAACACAAAAGAAACACTCTTCTGCATCTTCTGTCTAGTCTCTAAGAACACCAAAAAGGCCCTAAAATATAGTTTATTAAATTAAAATTTAAATAGGGCAACAAAAAACCTATTTAGGGATCTTTCAGTGGTATCAGAGCTAATGATCTTGCCAACCTGGGGATCATCAGAGTAACTCTATGCAGCGGGGCAGATTTGGCACCTACAGATATTACACATGCAGGAGACCTAGAGTGGATTTAAATTTTGTCACAGAACCACCCTTTGAGACTAATATGGGTGATATACCTGAAGGACATAGGAGCCCACCCAGACATGAGAGACAGACTCCACTCAATCCTGATAAGATTATGAGGAGCTTGGCTGAAGCATAACCAAGAATTGTTGAAGCAATCAACAGGTTATAGGGCACACTTGACATAATGGATTTGGGAAATAATAGGGGAAGCCACAGGAGCCGTAGCAGGATAGTATCAGCTATAGGAAGTAGGGGCAACAGTACAATTCCATCTTCCCTGAGTAATGCATCCATCTTACCATGGAGGGACATGACCCATATTAGGACAATGGATGGGCCTATTCTCCCACGGTTCACCCCTAGAGATGTACCACTGTTGGTTGAGCCTCATAATGGAATCACCTTCCAAGACACTTTCATGGTAGCTAGTGATGAGTGGGCACTTTTACCGCGGCATGTTAGGGATGCCTTTCCCTTACATCAGTATTGTATGCAGTGTAGGGATGCTAACCAAGGTCATAATGATAGGTGGCCCAGACAATAGTGGAATAATGATCTGAAGAGAGCTACTGGTAATCTCTCTATGTCCACATTTGATGGTGTCGGTTCTACTAGTGCACAAGCTTGGGTCCACAAATTGGACATCTATTTATCCTTGAAGCCCATGACTGAGGATGAGGCTATACAGTTTGTTGTTTTACACGTGGAGGGAGTTGCATATGACTCGTGGCACCATGGTTTGGTTACGCAAAACCATACCCTTATTCACTCTTATACTAAGTTCACCGAGAGATTGATTGCCAGGTTTGACAAGAAGGATATAGAGCTGTATTACAGGGACTTGGCTCTACTTAGGCAGTCAGGACATGTGGAAACTTGTATTAATGAGTTTCAGTGGATAGTTGTGATGGTTCTTGAGATGCCTGATAGGAGAGTGGTTATGTTGTTTATTGAGGGTCTACATGAGAGACTCAGGGGACTAGCTAAGGCTTTAAGGCCTGGGACATTACAGGAGGCCATTCAGCTTACCTTAGACCTTGACACTACTCCTCCCCCATCCACTTTCCAGAAAAACAAAAACTTCACCAGGAACTCTAAACCTTTCCAAAAGACTTCTCAGTTTCAGCAAGGCAATACTTTTGCCCCAAAATTTGATCCGGAGTTTAGGAATGAGTTAAGAAGGAAGAAACTATGTTTTACTTGCAAGGAGCCTTGGGAACCTGGTCACCAATGCAGTGGAAAGGGAAAGGTCCATCTTATTGAGGTCCATTTAGATGGTGATGAGGAGCATGTTGCTGATTCAGATCCAGATAATGAGTATGATGATTAGAAGAAACCTCAGATTGAGTTAGATGTTCATGAGGGTACTAATATGGCTGATGTTGTTGTGGCTACACTTTCAGGATACCCTAAGTTTGATGCTTTCAAACTTAAGGGTACTATTCAGGGGCAGTGTGTTGTGTGTCTAGTTGATACTGGTGCTACACATAACTTCATCATTGAGGAGCTGATTGACAGGTATGGTATTACCCTATAGGAGTTTTCTGGTTTTGGAGTGAAGGTAGCAGATGGAGCTATCTTAGGTTGCACTAAGAGAGTGCCACAGTTGCGGATACAGATGAAGGACTACACCCTGATTGATGACTTCCATGTCTTACGGTTGGAGGACTATGATGTAGTTCTGGGTACATAGTGGCTGCAGGGTATTGGTAGGTACATTATTGATCATCGTAAGATGCAGCTTGAGTTCATGAAGGGTGGTAAGAAGACCATTCTGAGGGCATGTTCGGATGGAGGTCCTAAGGTGGTTTCTTCTCACAGAATGGAAACTATTTTCAGACACCAGGATATTATTTGGGCTACTCAATGCTTTGTATCATCTAGGAAGTCACCAGTGAAGGATGAGAGGACTTTTCACATTGATATTTAGACTACCTTAGATGAGCATGGAGTGATGTTTGGAGACATTCCATCTGGTGTACCCCCTAATAGAGGTTTTGAGCATGTCATCGAGCTTGAGGATGCTAAACTAGTTATGACCACACCTTATAGGCATCCCAAGGCTTATAGGCATCCCAAGGCTTATAAGGATGAGACTGAGAAGACTATCAGGGAACTTCTGGATATGGGGTTTATTAGATCCAGTTCTAGTCCATTTGCTTCTTCACTCGTTCTTGTGAAGAAGAAAGATGGCACTATGAGAATGTGCATTGACTATTGTGCATTGAACAAGAAGACCATTAAAAACAGATACCCCATTCCCCATATTATAGAGTTGTTAGATGAGTTACATGGGGCAGTGTACTTCTTGAAGATAGATCTTCGTTTAGGGTACCATCAGATTAAGGTGAGAGAGTCAGAAATTCAGAAGACTGCTTTCAAATGCCACTATGGTCATTACGAGTTCTTGGTGATGCCATTCGGCCTCACTAATGCTCCTGCCACTTTTCAGTCTTGTATGAACCATCTGTTCAATAGGAAGCTACGTAAGTTTTGTTTTGGTGTTCTTTGATGACATCTTGATTTACAACAGATCTTGGGAAGAACACTTGTTACATCTTGAGGAGGTCTTGAGTATCATGGAATCATAGTCACTATATGCCAAATTGTCAAAGTGTGATTTTGGGTTATCTGAAATCTTATAACTGGGTCATGTGATTGGTGTAGATGGGGTTAAGGTGCATCAAGAGAAGATATAGGCTATTGTTGATTGGCCACCACCCAAGAACATATCAAAGTTATGTGGTTTCCTTGGTCTGTGTGCATACTATAGGAGATTTGTCAAAGGTTATTCACAACTTGCAGCACCATTGACAGATCTTACAAGGAAAGGGGCTTTTGGTTGGTCTCCGGAAGAACAGGTGGTATTTGACAAGCTTAAGCAGGTGATGAGCTCTTGTCCCGTTTTAGCATTACCTAATTTCACTCATCCCTTTGTAGTGTAATGTGATGCTTCGGGTGAAGGTGTGGGAGTTATATTGATGCAGAATCATCACCCCATTGTTTATGAGAGTAGGAAATTGAAACTCAATGAGAAACTTTATTCTACTTATGACAAGGAAATGCTTGCAATTATGCATGCATTGACTAAATTCAGACAATACCTAGTTGGTTGCAAATTTGTGGTGAGAACTGATCACAATAGTCTGAAATATTTCTTGGAGCAAAAGGATCTCAGTGAAAGGCAGCAAAAATGGGTTTCTAAGATCCAAGTGTATGATTTTGACATAGAAGGGAAGAATAATGTTGTTGTTGATGCATTATCTAGGAGACCTTCATCTAGTGTCCTATGTTCCTTATGCGAAGTCTCAGCTGATTGAAAATCTCAGTTGTTGGTAGAGTATTCAAAGAATCAGTTTGCATGTGAGGTCATGGATGGGATTATTCAGGATGAGAGATATTCAGTTGTTGATGATATCATTTACTATAAATGAAGGATTTAATTAGTACCTGAATCCACACTTAAAACATCAGATTATGCATGCATTTCATGATTCTCCAACAGCAGGACATCAGGGACATGGAAAAACTTACAAACAAATCAGGGAGAGATTCTCATGGAAGGGTCTTGAGAGTGATATTCTACAGCATGTGCATGAGTGTCTTACTTGCCAACAAAATAAAATTGAAAACACATACCATGTTGGTCTGCTGCAACTACTTCCCATCCCGGATCAAAAGTGGACTGGAATATCTATGGATTTCATTACTGGACTTCCCAAGGTCCAAAGGAAAGATTGCATTTATGTTGTGGTGGACAGATTGACTAAATATGCCCATTTCTTTCCCATAGCATCAGATTACACAGCATCACAGGTTGTTGATTTTTTTTCCAGAGAGATCTTTCGATTACATGGTCTTCCAAAGACCATTGTGAGTGACCATGATAGTAGGTTCATGAGTGCCTTTTGGCAAGAGTTGTTCAAACTCGTTGGTATGGAATTGACTCCCAGTACTAGTTACCACCCTCATATGGATGGCCAAACAGAGATTGTCAACAAATGGATAGAGGGGTATCTACGTAACTATGTTTTCGGACAGCAGCATGCATGGGTTTGTTGTTTGTATTTGGGGGAGTTCTGCTATAATACTACATACCACATATCCATTGAGATGACTCCATTTCATGCATTGTACAGTTATGATGCCATGACATTCACTAACTTAGCTTTGGCTGATAATAGAGTGCCTTTGGCTCGAGATTGGTTACAAGAGAATCAGGATATATTAAAATCTCTCAAGAACAATATTTAGCAAGCTCAGAATCAGCAGAAGATGTATGCTGATAGGCATCAAGTTGAGAGATCTTTTGAGATTGGGGATATGGTCTTTTTACATCTTCAACCTTATAGGCAAAGCTCGGTTAAGGTTAAGAGAGCTGAGAAGCTAAAGCCCAAGTTTTATGGGCCTTATAGAGTGCTGAGCAGAATGGGTGAGGTAGCATATGAGATAGAGCTTCCTCCCGAGAGTAAGATTCACAATGTCTTTCATGTATCATGCCTCAAAAAGGCAATTGGTCAAGGTATTGTAGCATCTCCAGTACTACCACAATTGGATGATGAAGGCAAACTGGTTATGATTCCTGTTGAGATTCTGGAACAGCGAGAGAGGCATTTAAGGAATAGGGTGATCAAGGAATATTTGGTTAGTTGGAAAGATTTACCCATTGAGGATGCTACGTGGGAAGGAGAAGAGATTTTTAAGCATCTGGCCCTGTCTTTGCTTGTGGGAAAGAAAATCCAAGAAGGGGAGACAGTCATGTCCCCATCTTTTTTATGTAATTCCCACATTGCATTTGATGAATAAAGACACTTAAAATTTTCCAAGTGTCAAAAGTTAATACGGAAAAAGTTACTTTTATAAAGTTACTTTATAAGCCTAAGTTTATTTTTTTAATAAAGGCTTATGTTTGAATAAAGTGCTATGCGTACCTTTTAATAAAGTGGCCCCTTTGCTCAAATCACTTAAATGACATGGCATGGTGGGACCCTTGTCATTCTTTAAAAGCCTTTAAGTTACGTGGACCTAAAAGATGCCAAGGAATATGCTTTTTTAGTTGGATTCCAATGGGATATTCCATTTAGGGTTACACCACTCTTTGGAAAAGGTTATTAGACATTTTGGAGGAGGGAATTGGTATTATGTTTTTATTTTATTTATGATTTTTTCTACTCTGCATTAGTAGCAGAAATTGCAGGTGTTTGGAGGATGTAAACCCTCATATCTGCATTGGTAGTGGAGGTGTACCCACTAATTTGCCCACGTGGGACAAGGATGTGCCTTGTCTAGACCCATTGGGGGTCAATTTAGCAACAAAACCAACCCAACAATCACCATTAGGTATGATACATCAGTTATGAGCAGTTTGTTTTGAAATTGCAGCAAGTGTGGGTTTCATAATTGCAGTCGTACCATTCCAGACATGGTCGTACCATTCTAGAAGGTTGTGCATCAATTTAAAATTAAATGGAGGGTTCTAACTCCATTTCTTGTGCTTGATCTCATTGTTGGGATTAGAAAGGGTAGTGTGGAAGAAATCATAGTCAACTGACTAGATTTGTGATCAGGGTGAGCAAAACATTGGGAAAAGAAAGTCAAAATTGTATAATTTTGTCTGGCAAAGGTTGGATTTCAAGCTGGTAATTGGGTTCTTGCCCAATTTGTTATTGGCAATTCATCTTATGGCAAAATAAGCAAATTGGATCCACTGATCTGCTCCTACACCATCCTTCTCAGCTTGTATCCATTTTCTGAATAACAAACCGGCCTCAAACCCTAGCACAGGATCCTTGGTATGTTTTCTGCTTGTACATGTGAATGTTATTTCACTTCTAGATGATTGTAATTTACTGTCATATAAAAATCAGAAGTTGATCTCTTGATTACAGTTCATTTTTATGTTGTTTCTTGTCATATGTTGCAAACCCCATCACCAAAAAAACAACACAAAAGAAACAAACTCTTCTACATCTTCTGTCTAGTCTCTAAGAACACCAAAAAGGTCGTAAAATATAGTTTATTAAATTAAAATTTAAATAGGGCAGCAAAAGACCTATTTAGGGATCTTTCAATATTGTATATATGCTCCCAACTCTCTTAAATGAATCTACACCTTACACATTATAAAAAAATGAGTCATTTTATTGAACATAATAGCCCTTCAAACTTGTTAAAGAAGTACTTAAAAGAGAAAGTTTACATCATAGCCAAAGTGGATGGTGTGAATGAAATCACGAGGGAAGCATGGAAAATTGGCATTGAAAGCAACGAGTAGATGTCATGAATGAAACCATGTGGGAAGCGTACACCATTCACATGGTGCTTATACTTCATAAATGCTATTTCCCAAAAAAACATTGAAAAATCAAAATTTTCTTGACTAAAATCCATGTCAATTTGATACATAGATAAACATAATGTTAAATGAATAAACACCTAAAAATGACATTCATAAAGCTCTTGGCATCTTAAAATCATTTTTATTATATAATTCAAACAAATAAATACAACAGATAATATAAAATTTAGAGATATTTTGATTTAGAAAAATTATTCAATCATTTAAGATTTATAAAGGCAAGAATTCATAAAATGATGTATGTTAAGACTTTGCTTTACAAATCCTCCAGATATTTATTCTTTCATTTTTACTTAAAAACACATTCAGAACCACATTTCCTTCATAGCCACCTTGTTGTTGGGCGGGCTCATTTATTTCATATTTACATACATGGCCTGATTCCTCATTAATAGCTGAGGAATTGGTTAAAGAAGCGTCTCACTAACTTGTACTGGGCAGGCAGTTTGTTGAATGCAACATTAAATGGGCACTCCTCATATGTCAACATGATTGTTCGATGCAAGACCTGAAGAACAATCGGATTCAAAAATAATAGGCCGTATCCATGTAATAATCTCTCAACTTGGCTTGCATTATTTGGCCTTTCAAATCAAACAGTGGCCCACAACTGATACCAGATTCTGTTGGAATTATAAGTCCAACAACCACTGTCCTATTTTATCTGCAACGCTTTATCTCTAAGTATTTCATAACATTTAATGGAACTGACTCATTCTCCTGCTCCCTCCTGTTTTTCTTTTGCTTGCTGCAGGGTCCCTGTCCTTTGCTATCCTCCTCCTCCTCCTCCTCCTATGCATGGATCAAGGCAAAAATTTCGCCTTATTTTTCCCACCCAACCAATCTATTTTTGTTTTTGACATTGATGTACATGTTTAACTTTGAAACTGTTCGTATCATATAGAAGTAGGGGAGAGGCTACCATGTTGGTGTGGGTTATGTTATGTAATGTTGGTCTTTCATATCTTTTGATGACACATTTGTTTAATTTGACAATCACATCCTTGTAACTTTTGTCACTCACTAGAGCATTTTGGTTTTGTCGCTTTTAAAATTGAGAGCCACAAAATATTGTGCATTATTTTGTTTTGCTATACACATTCACTACATAAGGAAAAACAAATCAACCATGGCTAAATTTAATGCATATGGCATTGCCTTCCAACCTTACTAGGGAAGTGATCCTCTAACAATTTCATACCTATTTTTGCTTATTTTCAATTGGTTTTGAACTAGTTTTGTACACACACATCATAAAATTAAAACAATATACTTTGAAACTAATTAGAATAATCTATTATACTCCATCATACGTCTCACTTTGCATGCCATAAAAAGAATTATGTACATATCTTTGCAACATACATACATACATCTATGTTCTTTGTTGCACCATAGCAAAAAAAGGATACCACTGTGAAAGCAATCGAAATAAACAATCATATGTATGTATGTATGCATACATGTGTGTGTGTGTGTACACACATGTGTGCGCGCGAACACACACACACACACACACACACACACACACACACACACACACACACACACACATAGAGACAAACATACACATACACATACATATATAACCATGAGGTTTGTTGATGTGTTGTTGCTTAGTGAACCTTGCCTAACCAACTAGTCATCCATTATCGTGTAGTCAAAACCATCTCAAAGGCCTGCCATAAAAAATATAAACCAACTAATTAAGATCACCCAAACAAGAGATGTCATGAATACTTGATGCACTCAAACCATGCAAAATAATTAAGATTCTACAAGACTAGGCCAACATAAATAATCACAATCAACCCAAGCTTATTAAACTAGTTGAATACTTAAGGGGACTAGAAATAAACTCAAAGTCTCAATTCAAAAGATGTGTCCTTATTTTTTCCATACAATGATGGGTGTGTGTGCTAGGTACAACACTATGGAAGTTATGGATTTGAGTGGTTCTCATTGTCCACCATCTAAGTTGGTGTCCCCATATTCACATCCAAACATTATAGGTATCATGGAATCGATGAGGATATGTTAGTCAAATGATAAGGGATAGCTTCATTTGAGGGACCCTATCACTATTGTGCTATTAACCCTATCATATATGAGTGTGCAATGCTTACCACAAAATAAATGGGATTACAAGAAAGAGGAAGGTAAAAATAAAGATGGAGATGAAAGAGCTTGTCCAAAAAGATTTTTTGTTCATGTCAAGTTTACCAAAATTTATGATATTCTAAATTTACTCACCACTAAAGTGAATGAGGTGGACTCAAAACAACACATGCACTACACCCTTGCTAACGTGGACTGAATTATTCCTAATATATTGAAAAAGATAGCTAAGCAATTGAGAATCATATTGATTAATCTCTTCACATTGAAGAAGAGTCTCATGGATGGTAGTGGTATGACTATGTGAAGTGGGTGTCATGTCAATGGGTTCACTCATCTCAGAAGAAAGAAGTATTTTATATTTGAAATTGAAGAAGTTGAGAAATACAACTTCAGAGATCTCAAGAACACCTGCAAGCAAAATACCCATCACAAGAGAAGAATGGAGACAAAAAGCAATAATGGCTCTGAAGAAGAAGATTATCATTTAGAGAGGGAATCAATTTAATGAACAAGTACAATACAATCCTTATAAAAGGACATTAGCAACCCTAAAGGTGTGCAACCCTAAATATGTGCAACCCTAAAGAAACCATAAAGGGATAATGTGTATATTATTAAATGCCTAAGTTTAGCTTAAGCGTAGAGTATAATAAACTAATAATTAAATAAATAATTATTAGCTAATACAAGATAACTCTAACAACCCCCTTAAGATGAACTTAGGGAGTAGCTAAAAAACTAAATGCATAAAGGAAAAAATGCAACTACATGATGAAGGCAAAATTGGGTCCCAGCAACAAAGCCTGATGAGGTACCCAATCACAACCAAATCTCTATGAACCGGAGAAATAGAGAAAACCGTGTGGGAAAAAAAATCTACTCCAAAAACAGATGGAATACAAGAGAATCGCTGAAGCATGAAAAACCTGCAAACACTGTCAAAGAATAACTGCCAGTCTGAAGAACCTCCACTAAAATAGAAGATGATCAGGTAGAGAAGACTGTAATCTGCATGAGTGCCCTCAAATAACACTACTCGAATTAGATGGCAAACAAAGGAAAACAACTGAACTCAAAGATACAAATGACATAAAACACCAAATCTTGAAGAGCTAATCCAACGAACCAAGGAAGCATTAGAACAATAGGAGAAACCCCCCCATAATGTGGACAAGGGTGAGGGACAGGTTCACTGAAAAGGACGACCAACAGGAACTGCATGACGAAGAACCAGGAACATCGAAGGTGCAGATAAAGTATATAGTGTCGTGGAAGGAACACTCACTTGACACACATCATGAGGCTAATGTCGTGGAAGGAACACTCACGTGACAAAGGTAGATGACAAACAAAGGCAAACATCAACCCCCCATGGCACTTTATAATGTAGTGCATGTACAATAAGGCATAAGATGTGCAAGATCCCAAGTATACAATGCATAGTGGCACTTTATCTCAGTGCGTTTGCAAAAAAAGAAATGCTTAGAAAATGATGTATACAAATATCAGAAGAGACATAAGGATGGAAATACAAAAATAATAGCCAAAGATGAGACATCCTACTCAAAGAAAGAGATCCTAGAACCTGAAACATCCAAGATATTCACCATCGTGCTGAAAAATAAAAAACTCAATAAAATGTACCTGGAGTAGAATTTGGAAAGAAAAATCATATGAGTGGTAAGTGAACAGAACAATTTTTCCAATGATATAAAGTTTTCAAAAAATGGAGTTCGAATGCTCAAGTTATGTCTCTCGAAGTGCAAAAAGGAACTTTTGGATTTGACAGAAAAAAAAACACCATCAAAAAAGAAAAATTTGAAGATCAAACTTCCAAATCTGAAGAGATCTTGAAAAGAGCTTTCCGACGATATAAAGTTTTTGAAAAAGCACCTCCTTATGCCCAAGATATGGCCAAAAGACTAAAGGTGCTCTGGATGGGCCCAGAAGAGGCCTGAAGGTTGCCTACACAGTGCTGACGTCATCGGTCTGTGAGCATAAATTTGACGATCGTATGGTCGTCAACACCAAAAAACAATCTACCTAGAAAAACTTGCCAGAAAAAAATTCAGTGCTCGGCAAAAAATCACGATCGCTGGAAAACAAAGGAGGGGCCGGAAATAGGCTAGCGGCTCCTGGGTGGTGTGGGAGTGGTGCAAGGGCGGCGGGTTGCCAGCGGGGCTCAACGATTGGCGGGAGCCTAGCGGGTGGTGAGGCTCAACAGTTGGCGGGAGCCTGGCGACCGGCAAGAGCAGCGGGTGGCCGGGCTCTGCGGTCGACAAGGTTTCCGAGCGGCGGGAGCTCAGCGACCAACAGGAGCCTGCGGGCGGCGGAGCTTGGTGGGAGCATGGCGGATGACGGGGCTCGGTGGCCGAAAAGCACAAGAGCCTGACAAAAAGTGTTGGGGGGCGGCAGTCGATCTGCAAATGCCTGCCACACCCTGTACGACCTGCACTGCCTGTCACAGCAGAGGACAAGGGGCCCACAGGGTAACCCAAAAATTGCCCTTCTTAAAAAAACTTCTTTCCTTTTCTGTTTTATTTTTTTTAAATCAAAGCCAAAAACAAAAAAATTAATTTTTTTAAAAAAATGAACCCCCAAAAGAAATTTGCCTCGATCTGCATGCATGAGGCCGTATGGCCTGGGCTTAAAATTGTTTTGCATTTTTTTGCCTCCAGAACACTTGACACCAAAAGATGTTGAATTTTATATCAAAATTCATGGAAACTCCTCCTGAATCCAACTGTGAGGTCCTTTTGACACCAAAATGTACCAAAAAATCAACTACCCCCATAAATGGAAAAAAGCAACTACACAAATCCCCGAATACACAGATCTGAAGAACAAGGCCCAAAAACTCTCATGAAGAGAACAGGGGCATGCAGATCTGGAGCTCTAATACCATCTCTGAAGTTGAGAAATACAACTTCAGAGATCCCAATAACATCTGCAAGCAAAATACCTATCACGAGAGAAGAATGGAGGCAAAAAGCAATAATGGCTCTGAAGAAGAAGATTATCATTCAGAGAGGGAATCAATTTAATGAACAAGTACAATAAAATCGTTATAAAAGGATATTAGCAACCTTAAAGGTGTGCAACCCTAAAAAAACCCTAAAGGGATAATTATTAAATACCTACAATATTATTAAATGTCTAAGTTTAGCTTAAGCATGGAGTATATTAGACTAGTAATTAAATAAATAATTATTAGCTAATACAAGATAACTCTAACAAAAATGGTGTTGATTTATGGAGTTGTTAGGTACATTTAAGTGTTGTTTAGATGACTCTCATAGAGGAGTTTTTATTTTAATCTTAATGTGGCTAAGAGGATCACTAACTATAATCTTATTGGGTTCATTTGCTATGAAGAGATTAAGGTATTGAGCCTTCATTCCTTGATGTTGATATAATTATTTAGTTGCACCTTATTATTTGATTTTACCTAGATAATTTATTTTGATGTTTTACGTAGGAGGGGATAAATGAATACATGTCATTTCCTTCTTTAAAGGGATTCTACATTTTTCCTTCTCAAATTTAGTAACTCAATTAAAAAACTCCCTTATTTTTTTATTTTATATTTCTTCCTTATCCTCATCGAATTTGGAATTTTGAGGCTATATATGGTAGCTTTTTTCTTCTAATAAATAAGTTTCGTATAAATCTCTCCATATTCTTGGCATGGGATTTTAGCTTATATTTGCATTCTAAACTATCTATATTGACTTTTATTTCACCTAAATTGAAGATCACAAATCTCAATTGTAAGCAAGGGTTTGATCAAATTAAATCTAGCACACAAAGTTATTTTGGGCAAATATTTCAACCAAATAGACCTTGTCCTTGTATCAAGAAGGCTTGAATCCCCATTTTCCTATAATTTTCTTAGGCTTAGTATTAGGAGATTCTATGAAAAAAATGTGTTTATCATATAGTGGGTTGTATTGTATGGATTTGCAAGAAGAAAAGTTTTAAAAAATATATTTGTTTCCCACTAAACTAAGCCAGTAGCAACTTTATCCAATGGCATGCACTACTAGTAACACCGTCATGCCATAGGTGGTTCCACTAGGCCTCATTTCTATTTTCTCCACCCAATAGTGATGCTTTGGGAGCTCCCGACAATGATGCCAACTATCTCTCACCACACCAAAAAAATGACAATATTGTTTACATTGACGTGTGAATTAACGGTAAAAAGAGTTTTGAAATAGTAAATATGAAAGGAAACAAAATGAATTGTAGGCAAAATTGATGATTGGATTGATCAAAATGAGATTACATATATAGGAATTTGGGTGAACCAAATTTCTCAAAAGTGGGGGGAAAATAAGATAAATACCTCACCAACTACTTAGTCAATTAAGCAATGCTTAACCTATTGTAAAGCATTAACAACAATGTGCATACATTGCAAGTTATAACTTTGTCGTCTTTTACATTTATAAAAATGAGATCGAAAGAGCTCGAATCCTTTTACAAAAATGGCTTAAAGGCAAAAGGAAAGAGTCTCATGAGCAATAGAAACTAAATCTTACTAACAAAAATAATAATAAACTAGAGGAACAAGTGAACAAAAAAGGAACAACAATAGAAAGCACATAACCAGTTGACATCTAGTAGTGTTTTCTCACTACCAACTTGTCATTCTCTCTCTAAACACAAACCAATTCTTCAATAACTTTTCCTTTTAATTTTTGCTTTATGGTTTAAGCCCTTGTCCTCTTAGTAGGTCCTTCCATTTTTTCCCTTTAATGATTCTTAAATTCACTCTAAAGAATGGTTTAAGCTCATTTTAATAGAACAAAAAACCTATTTTGACACATTCACCACCCTAAATAGCGTGTGAATACACTTGACATGACAAAACTCATGATAGTGACAAATAGTGAACATGTTCTCCTATTAGAAGAGAGTAGCATTTGAAGAACTTCAAAAGTTCAAGTATTTGGATTCTAATATTTTATTTTATTTTGATGCCACTTAGGTAGGTAAGAGTCTATATTACTTGAAAACTCAATGTTAATCAATTTAACTCTTAATTCTAACATACATTACTCGTGTCAACAATATTAATTGAAAACTCAATGTTAATCAATTTAACTCTTAATTCTAAGATACTTTACTCATGTTAACAAGACTAACTATGAAAACAAAATTGGATGCCTTTACAATTTTCATAGTTAAGAACAAAACAAGAATAAGAAAGCTTGTAACCATTTCTAATAGCTCCACTTAGCCAACATGAGTTAACTTTGGCTAACTTCTTAAAATAATGATTTCTTGTGTTTGTATGTGTCCTAAAATAATGTTGCAATGGTCTTTAATGTTTTAAAACATGTTTTACTAGTCTTCTTGTGTTTACAAATAAAAAGATGTATTTATTGTGTTTGTGTCCTAAAATAATGTTGCAATGGTCTTGTTATGTTTTTAAACATGTTTTACTATAGTCTCACAAATAATATACAATGTAATTGGCAAACAGAATATCTTAATGATGTATTTATTGTGTTTGTATGTCCTGAAATAATGTTGCAATGGTCTTGTTATGTTTTTAAACATGTTTTACTATAGTCTCACAGATAATATACAATGTAACTGGCAAACAGAATATCTTAATGTTTAACTTGCAATATAAGTTATACTAATGATTTTTTTTTTACAAGGTACATTCTGGTACATTCTCTTTAGAATCATAGTCATGCAATTAAGTACATCTTTACATCTTTTATATAACTAATACTTGTAAATCTGCAAACTTGCAAGACATTTATTTGGAACATGGGTAAATAATATTTGACAAGTTTATTGTTACAACTATTAGAATTTTAATTTTTTAATTTTTTTTTTAAATCTCTTTAGAATGGTAATTATGCTATATAATTTGATGGGAGTTCTATAACTTACACTTTTAGATCTATAAACATGCATGACATGCAACATTCATGACTAGTATTTGACAAGTTTAAAGTTAAAGACTATTACAATTTTAAAATCTTAAATTTTTTATTAACATCATCTAAAGATATATACTACTTTAACTGAGAATAGTATAGTTCTAAGTCAAATAATTCATTAATGTAAAACATCAACATAGTAGGTATGTGTTGTTAACTCAATTCGTATATTTAACTATCAAAATTTGATTAACCCATTACCTTATTCTAACTGAGAAGTTCATTCTTCCTTAATTAAAAACTTCTACCATGCCATGTACTTAAAAAAACTCTAATCAACAATTTTCAAATTAAAATGCAATTTCCTACACCTCAAATATTTTCAATACAATTACTATTTACATTAAACTGTCCACAGCTGAACAAATACATTATAATGGCATCTCAAGAAAGCAAACGCCCTGAGATCCCTGTTAAAAAGTGTTTCAATTGAAAATACACCCTCTTTCCATTAAAAAAAGAGAAGATGAAGATGAGAGATGACACGTTCCCAATTTCTGAAATTTGAGACTCAAGCGGGGCCACCCCTGCAAGAATGGTACAGTTCCTCTGCTAGAGGCCAAAGCCCGCATGAATCCCCTCAAATGAATGAGGCCATGGAAAAGGGCTCTGTCATGGGAAAGGGCGCGTGATTATTACGAAATGTGTAGATCCATGAGTGCACCGGCGCTCTAAAATACAACAGATAGTTACAGTGGGTAAAGACAATAACATAGATCAGCAATAAAACATAACTTTCTTCACATTATCCTTGAGTGCAGGCAACTGCCGAACGCCCACCCGTGTACCATTGCCATTACTATTATTGCGGCTCCCACCTTTACCATTGCCGTGGGCATTGCCATTGCCTGTTCCAGTGGACAATGATCCATTGTCTGACATGTCTGGTTCCATGTAATAGCGCGCTCTAAATGCAGCCAAGTGTGCATAGTATGCTGGTGGAACTGCATTGCACAGCTTTCTCTAATTACTATCCAGTAGTAAGTAGCTCACGGCCTTAAACGTGCCGCCACGCTTATATCACGTCAACGAAAGGAAGTAAAAGAATAAAGCGTAAGGAAGGTAAGCAAAGCAAAGCATTATGCTCTGCCTTGAATTCTGACACATACCTATAGAAACAGAGCGGGTGCAGCGCGCATACCTGAAAGCATGCGATACAAGTAAGCGACCAAAATAAAGTTAACACTAGCACTCTGCACGCCTACCCAAATCCCTACTTTTCTTTTTCATCATTTTCCACGTAACACTTTAGTTTACGCTAAGCAAATGGAGAAAAAGAAAAAGAAAAAGGAAAACTTTTTTTGCTAATTGAATAACACTTTAGTAAAGATTCAAGCCCACTGCTTAATAAGGTTTATACCATTTTCCATTCTTCTCGAGGTATTTGCAGTATGCTTTATGTGTTCTTTTTAAAGTAAATCTGGGAGAGAAAACGCTTTTGAATATACTTAATGTGGATAACAATGGCTTGGCCTCAGTAATAATACCTGTACCGAGGCCTTTAGTCAGGTGAGGTGTAAAAGAAGTAGGGGCCTACTTTGGGACATGCAGCTCCTCAAATTGCATTCATTATAATAATTACTAAAAGCAATAATTTTAAAGAGTACGAGATTTTGATTCTTCTCTCAAAAGGAATTCGCCATCACTTTCGGTCTCAATTTTGAGAACTTGACAAGTGATTTATAATTGGATATGACTTGTATACATATCCCAAAAAAATGAAATCCTCGGGACCTTACTTGGAAATCCAATAATATGGTGGTATTTATAACACATCTCAATGAAATGTCTAGTAGACCACGCAAAGTTTGTAGCAATTAATTTTGTAGTAGCAAATGTAGTGGAGGATTGTGTCAATCAATGATATGTCTAGTAGACCACGCAAGTTTGTAGCTTTTAATTTTGTGGTAGCATATATAGTGGAGGATTGAGTTAATTAAGGCCCCACGTTAAGGCCCACATCAATGGTTGAGTTACGCAAAAGTTGTAGTACTCAATAAGGGCTCAGGATTCTATGTCTCTGAAAATCAAGTTTGTAGACAAAAAGTTATAAACGTTGGGCTTCCTGCAACGATTAGTTCAAGACAGTCAAATCGCACACACCCCACACAAAAAAATGGAAGAAGAGTTCTCATGATGTAAACTATCAGCGGGGCCAAACCAACAGAATAGATGGCATAGAAGCTGCCACAGAAGAAAATAAGTAAAAAAAACAAATTTCCAGTCAAAGTTTTTTATCTTTTGAATGGAGACTACGTACGTGTAACAGAGATTATTTGTCAATGACTGCATCCCATCAGCTGTGAAATTGTTTTCATCCCAAAGAACATGGTAATGAGCAGGTCTGCTTGTTCCCTGAGAAGCAAACAATTTATAGGCCATCGTCAGTTGCTTGTACACAGACTACAGACTAAAGATGATTCATTATAATTTAAGTCCAGTATATACCTGAATACCGGCATGGCTGCATAGATAAAAATCAAATTCATTTGGATGACAAATTTTGGTGTCCACCACGGTGCCTGGCAGTGTAACGTGTCAACTATTTTAAAACAAAAATTATAAACATAAAAAGAAAAAAAATTGTCTTTCCCTTACCTGGTAAGATGTTTCCACTCCTATCAATGGTGTTCCTGTTCTTATGGTTGTTAGCAAATAACCTTGTATGGTGACGCTTTTGTACAACCACAAATGTTACAGGGGGCTGATAATTTGGCTCAAGTGATGCACAAGCCTGGAAAACATACTTAGATAAATCAGGTCAATTACAGGTAGCTAGAGGTAAGAATGGTTACTAACTTACTACTACTTTCAAAAAGGGTATTCATACCCAACAGAATATTCACCTTGCGGATGGCATCTAACTCGTAGAGAAGTACTTGATAAAACTGGCAGTCACTAACACCATCTCTGTTGACAGATGTAAGTCACGTTATGTTCAGGTGAAAATTGAGATAGTTTGTTCCTACTGATAACAACAAAATCACTAATTACCTGTAAAATATAATTCTAGCAGGCTTCTGCCCTGTTGCCTTCCGAAAGGAAATTAGGAGCTCCCTGCAACCACCATATTAAATACGTTTTTGTTACTCTGCTTAAGAAGAAAAGATAATGTAATGTCTTCTATGGATGTAATTCTGATGGTCGAAAAAGTCTGCCATCCCCCCCTCCTCTATCTCTCTCTCTCACACACACGGGCGCTATTTTTTCAGTACAATCAAAGGTGTTTAAACATTGCAGAAGAGAATAAATTCATAGTCACTGAATCCAACAAACCAATTGGCACTAATTCAAAATTTTCTACACCTTAGGTATGATGTCAATTGTCTATTTAAAATATTGAAATGTTATGATCTATTTACAAATGGACACAACTATTGGTAGACTCTACTACATCCTTTAAGCTCGAGGGATGGAGAAGCAAAAGAATACATACTTTATCATGCCCCCAGTCACAGTGCCTCTCACAGGATCCTGCCAGGTCTTAAACAGATCTTGAATCAATTCTTGCCGGTGTGCTTGAGCACAAACCAAACCTGCATACTTTGTGACTTCAGGCCAATCTTGAGAAGCAACAACCTGAAAGTTCAAGAATAAGGAAAAATTAAACATGACAGAAACTTCACAGTTATCTTCATTACAATCCAATGATCCATTACAAAGAACAAATTGTCCACACCACCACCTATCAAGGAATGCCAGAACTACAACACCTATCTATGCCTACAGATAAAATCATCTACTCTATTTTTCACGACATATATAAATTCTTAATTCAATTGTATTCCACAATTTTGGCCTCAAAATATCAAATAATAGAAGGATAATATCAACTAATAGAAGGATATTAGATTTACAGCTGCTATAGAAGGACTGGATTCCTCTCCATTCTCTGGATGAGTAACATCTGCCCCAAAAATTATGGTTGGTATATCACTCACTAAAGGTATCCTCCAGCTGAGAGCATCCAAAAGCACAGTGTTTCTTCCACCCACCTGCAGCACACATATAAAACAGCATACAGTTACCATAATCCAAAGGCAACACACTGAATTATGAATAGTAGCATAACTCCCAGCTCTCTAAAATGGATCAATACTCTGTTTGCAAAACCAAAAGCCGCATACATTGAAGTATTACGAAAATGCATCAAACTGACCCTGGCCACTAGAGTGCTACATGTGCTTTTACAACTGTACTTAATTGCAAAGCTTACCTTTACATTAATCTTTAGAGAGACGTTAGCCAGGTACTGTCTGCTTATTTTGAAAACATGCTTTGTCAAACAGCACTGAGATATTATGCCAAGATCTGTTTCACATATTCTTTTCAAATCTCCTGCATTCATGCCAGCATCAAGGTATCCATGGTAAAATGCTGTCAGGGCTACGGTTTGTCTACTCAAACAATCCAGTGTTCCACAGTGTCACAAACACAATTAGAAGTGAACAAATTAAAGAGCTCTGTGTGCACTTAACAAAGATTCTGTATAACTAATTGGGGGCTGAATTTAATAATCCAAATGCATGGACGGTAGTGAATTTAGAATAATACCCACCATACAATGAGCCATTGTTGTCAGGCAATATGACTATGAGTAGCTCCAATTCTTTGCCTCTGAGCCTGTTCATTGCCTCTTTGTAAACATTTTTTAAAGCCCTATCCACCTGTTCAGGCCGTGCACTGTAGATTGGAATTACAGGTTCCAGGTTGAACACCTGCAATAAAAAGTCAAAAATAGATAAATTTCCATTACAATGCTTCACTATAAGATTGTATCAACTAGAAAACAACTATGTGAGTTTGAAAAAAATATTAAACAAACAACTCAGTTACTGCATATTCCTACCATGCCAGAGATTTGGCACATTTGAGCCAGCTCATGACAAAACCCACGAGCAACACTCTCTTGAACACTTCGTGAAAAGTTAATGCAAGCCCAGTGGTTAACTGTTCCTCCATTCACCATTTTCTGTTTTATTTAGTATTATGCAAATATTATTAGCAAAACTTGTTCATCTCTTTATAATACATTGAGCTACTATTTCTTTTATCTAATACAGTCTATTCTCCCTGTTGTTAATCAATCAAGCTGGATACTGTAAATACAATCTAATCATTTGAGCAAGCAATGCTATTTACCTTATTCATCATGTTCCACTGACCAACTTGAGGTAGGCATACTTTTTCCTTGCCAGTATCATGATATTTCAACTACACATGGAAATTAATACATTACATAGAAACCAAAGTATTATAAAAAGTGACTGTTTAACACAATCAAAATATATCAAAATATATACCCATCGTGCAAGTTTCAAAAAATACAAAGAATGAGGTTTTTACCCATGGAGCAGGGAGGATTCGAGCTTCTACAGAGGCAAGCTTGTCACTAATTTTTATTCCAAATTCCTTGGCATAAGGATCTTGATCATAATCATTATGGGAAACAGTCTGCACAAAAACACTTTACACCTCAGAATCTCAGATACCCATTGAATCCAAAGACATTATGTTGGCCACATTAATAAGATCTCAGGGTCTATCCCTTGTTCAAAATTAATAGGGCAACCAACACCTTATCATGAGCATATTTTCAGTGGATGAGTCTGTGTATGAAGAAACAAACACACATACACCCCTCCCACAACCGAGATCCACCCCAGCCCATCCCCCCAACACACTTTGTAATACCCAATATCATTACATCAACAAACAAAAAAATTGAAATTAACAACTGCCAAGCAACACAGCTGGAAAAATTTAACCAAAGACGATCTACTTATTTGATTCTTAAAAGATGGAAACCTGTAAGATGTCCATTTCCCTTTCTTGGGGCCGCTGACATGTAACTTTCAACAGATTAGTAATTTGTTTCTCATTCAACCGCTTTGAATATCTCTGCCCTTCCACAATCTTGCAAGCCTGTGTATTTCCATAGAAGTTGAAGTTAATACTTAAATAATGGGTAGCAAGCTATTAATTGCATATATTTGTTGAAATAACTAGGTTGGTTTAACTGTAATGTAAAGCTCTACCTCCATTGGCAGATAATTTGCCTTTTGTGTATTTCCAACTTGAAGGCATGGAAGGTGGGTATGCTGAATTTTAAAGCCATACATTTCTTGGAAATACTCCACTATTGATTTCATTGTTGATTTCTCATCCACAGGGAACCTTTTCAAACCAAAATAATTTGGATTTCAGTCAAATCTGGTTTGGAAAACATATCATTTCAAAGAAAATAACATACATTCTCATTTTGGTGCAAATTCCAACCATAAATGAGTAAGTACTGAATCCCTCTATAGACTAAAACAAAGATCTTAAACAATGGGTATAAACATGAAATAGCTAGGATAGATAATAAAAGAGCTGTTAACACATGATCTATAGAATAGATACAAGTGCAACAAAATGTTCAAGTTTAAAATATTATAAGAACCCTACCTTAGCTCCCGGGTGGGTTGTGATGTCAATCCAGAAATGCGGTACTTTCTACGCACATTTACCCTATGTGTCACTTCTACTTTTACACCTCGCAATGCCTTTTTAATCTTAAAAACACAAGTCCACACAGTTACCAAAACCCATCAGTTCGCCGATTGGTTGAATAAAAAAATTTAAAGCACAAAATCGAAAAGCTTCAAATTTAACAATTTATACGCAAAAATAAACCTTATATAATTTCCCTAATAACTATCTGTCTTAAATAGAAAATGTGAATTGTTTGATGGTGGCAACACAATAAACATGAGGTAAAGCAAACATGAAAATTGGCTTCTGATGCTTCAAGAGAGTTTGCACCTTCAGCATTAAAGGAATTCATCTTAAAAGTATTCCCAATAAGTTGCACTTGTGAGCATACCAATTTTCGAAGGCAGCATCAATATCCATAGGGATAAATTTGATTTGCATGGATATCTGGTAAACATATAAGAATTGGGGGATGCAGTGGGAGATAATCTTTCTTCATGCAGTGTACTTTGCAAGAGGTGATTAAGGATCATTGAATATAACCAAGAGAACTAAACTTGTCATTGCACTGAGGGCACTGATATAAGTTTCAAATGACGAGCATCATTAGTATATTTGATGTATTTTGTTGAATTTTACTGTAATAATCTCTAAAACTTTCTCATGTGTTTCTTGTGGGTAGAAGACCTAAAGCATTGAATAGAAATAAGTAAAGGCAGCAAATGTTTGGTTCAAAAAAGTCATGAAGCTTCAAGTAATTGGGGTAAGGTCTGGTAAGCATTTGGATTTATATCATCCATGCTTTAATTCACAATTAGAACTACATAAAAGGTTTATGTATCAAGTGTTGGAATATGCTAGCGGTGCCCCAATTGCACCCAACAGGAGTCGAACATGGTGGGCTCTTTGAGTTGTGACTTCCAACCCAATGAGCAAGCTCAATTTTGAAATAGAAACGATTATTTAAATGTTTACCATGGCCTTCATTTGTGATTACCATGACCCCAAACATGGAATGTTTCTTTGGAGAAAATGTATCCTTCTCTAACTATAGATTATAAGATTTAACACCTCTCTTAGCATTTTCTTTATAATCATTAAGTAACTCTCCACTTGTTGTGTTTAATTGGGAGCCAACTATATAAGCATCTTTTTCTACACTTCAAATTTATCCATTAATTTGTTTGGTTCAACCATTCTTTGCTTCATTTGTCATATTCCATTTTTGTCATGAAACATAAATTCCTTTTATAATATTTAGTGAAATTCCCAGTAATTGAACCCTTGTTAACAAACAAACAATAATATCGAAGCTTGACATCAGAAATGTAGGTAGCTTTCTGTTGGCTGACATGTGAGAGTCCTATCGGACAATGTTATAATGGTTATACAAAACAGCCAATGGCAGACAATGTATTTATGGTCAGGCATTGAAGGATCATTGAAATTTGAAACAACTTCATAAGATGATGCTTTTTTTAAATCAATGATTTAGGCTCAATTAGCTTTAAATTGCAAAATGATCGATTGCCTTTTAGAGTGACCTTGTTTAAACGATGAAACCAACGTGATCATACATCTAGATTGGTAAGATGTCTATGTAATATCAAAGTCCATGAACTCATTCAAATTGACCACCATCTTCAAGTATTTAATGACATTGGAAGGTCACTGAAGAATATTCAGAGCAAGAAGTGAATTTTTGAATAAGCCCTTTCAAACCACAAGGAGAAATCTCTAAACAGTGATTAATGTCATCATTATCATAGTTTGATATTTATAAATTATTGCATCCAGCATATGAACCCAGGAAAATATGATTGATCAACTATGTGAAAAAAAAAAAATCATCAGAACTAACGAACATGTTCAAGGTGTGGAAGAATACCTTTATGCGATCAGCATCAGACAATGGCCTTGTTACCACATCCTTATTTAAAATTTTTGCAACAAAATCAATCACGGGGAGTGGCTCAATAAATGCAGTTGAAGACATATCTGCCAAAATGGTAGGAATGCATATGAAAATTAAATTGCCATCCAAAAACGTTAAAAAAAATTCCAAGACTGGTACAAGTGTAGTACAGCAGCTTAAATGCAATTGATGAACAGAGCTGTGGTTGATGTATGTTAATTGTATGTAGCTCAAACTTGGATGTCGAAAAGAAGTACCTATATTAAGGGACAGGCCCATCTGAGTTGGCCTGATACTTTGATAAAACCCACGCCAAGTTTCCAAACCCTCACCCAGGGGTTGCCGTCTCCCCAAACCAGGGGAATAAAATGACCTTCCAACAGGACAATACCTAAAATTTCACATCCACATGAACCTTCAGGCTATCGCATATATACATCAATAAAAGCGCAGAGCCTCCAATCATATGAAAATACAGACATACATGTCCACCCCCACTGCAAGTATATGTATATAGCCAATACATATGACGCATAACAGATGTATTTGTATTTGTGTATAGCATATATTACTGAAATGAATGAATGTTTGAATAAATAAGCAAAAATGTCAAATAAAGGAGTTTGAAAACCAAAATATACGCCTACCTGTGAGTTGACAATTCCCTCAATACGATATCGAGCACCTGCAGAGCTTCCTGAGGAGCGTCTGCTTGTCTACCGGCTAGAAACTGCCCTAAATGATGCAAATCTGCTCGAGCTGCAAACTTTATAACCACCTTGAATTTTCTATCCTTAGACGCTCTTTCTTTGTTACTGCACAAAAGGCAAAAAGCTTGATTATTACACTTTTTGTTCTAAAGAAACCTAAGTTGAGGACACAACCCCATAGGATTGAACTCAAAAATACGTTATAATCTAGACATATATTTTTAGAGGCCAGCAAAAGTTGTGCCCCAGTGATATTATTCCATTATGTAGGAATATGCAGATCAAAGGACCTGAAAGCGTAGCTTTCTTCTAACAAGCATTACTGGTGAAATGCAGCTTCTCAGTGAATTGCGACTTAAAAGATACAGTAGCGCTGTTTTTCAAGCTGTTAAAATATCAACAAAGTAGAAGTTTTATTTGCGAGGATATTTATCAGCAGCCACGTTGCTAATGAGGATCAAACATGGTGATTGTGTGTTGTGATACACTAATTAAGTGGACTGCTAGAAAGAAAGAAACCCCCAATGCAGCTTTAACGATTAGTTGGTTGAGTTCAAAATACTCAGCGTTAGACAAAAAGGATTCGACATTTCGAAGCTACCAGATATTTAGGAGGTCTATTTTGAGTATATACGTTATACCCATTGATCTGGGAGTTCCAAGAAAGAAACAAAATTTACCTGTTAGCACATATTCCATCATCCTCGTCTGCAAGAGTCACAGTAAATTCTTTAGACTTAAAGGGCAGCAAACCAGCGGTGTAAAGACTCTTCCGCCCATCATAAACGGGAAGCCGTCTCCCCAACTCTGTATCTCTGTAAAGCTTAACCAGCTGCCCCATTATGGCTCTGTTCACGCCTCTAGATGTCACCTCCGGCGTAATACACACCTGAACAAACAAACCAGCAATTCTTCTTAAACCAGTATAACGTTATAGCATATTTTGCATTGAAAAAACTCTATTTGTAAGCAATTATGGCGTACGTCATATTGATGGAGATCCTTGTTAGGCAGCTCGGCAAGGAAGTGATTTGCTTTGACGAGGCATTTTATACCAGCCTGACCAAGCCCCGGTCGCAGAGGAAACCGCAAGGCTTTTGTGGATTGAGGAGGAGTTGCAGGAGCTGGAGGACTTTCCCCTTTAACACTTCCCCCTCCTCCATTCGCCCTTCGCCTTCTAGGCATGATTTCTCCTCTCTTTCTACTCTCCACTATTACCAGTAGCTAAAGAAAACCAAGTATTTTTTCTGTGGGATTTCTTCAGCCCCTTCAAACCCACATCTGTGCTCAAAGTTGAAGGCCAGAGAAGGTAAAACTGAATAAGCCCATTACACACACGGAGACACTAGAAGACAATGGTGCCTGCAAGCGCAGCATAGGATGAAAACACGTAGTGTAGAGAAACGCCTGGCCTCGGCGTGGAGGCGCTCACATGAAAAGGGGCAGGCATTTAAGAAATGAATACTTCATCTTGCGCATGCTCGCTCCTATTAATTTCCGCTCATTATTTATACCACATGCAAGTTAATTATTAATATTAAGGACTATTAATATATTATATATATATATATTGCCCTCTGACTCGGGCAGCGCAGACTTTGGATATGGAAAGAATGAAAAAAACCAGCACCCCACCTAGGAAAATTAAATGCGGTGACAAAGCGAGGAAAAGAAGAATAATCGGAAGTAGCAGCAGTACATACATCCATCCAGTTACTTTTACATAGTCATCATTATCATTCATTGCCCTTTCACATTGCGTGGCAAATCCATTTATTGCGATTTTGAGTAATGATAACGATAATCATTATTTTGGGTATGAGGGATAATCCAATCCCCATCCCCTTCTCCCCCAAACCCAGTCTTCGGACCAGATTTGACGCCTGTCCCACCCGTTTTTAAAGATTTTCCTCTCAGAGAACCGTTTATTATTCAAACTTGAGGATCAGAATATTTGAGTGCGCAGCCAAAAAGTATATACATATCCAGTACAAAAATAGCTTTAAAATTGACAGTCTTTAGAGTTATTTAAGGATGCAAAGATCAATAAAATGACTAGTTTTTTATCAAGATTCATAAGAGAAAATCTGATAGAAATATACCTATTTATATCAAATAAAAACAATCTTAAAATTGATGATTTTCATGAATTAATTGAATTAATTGAAGATACAAAGATCAACAGGAAGGCTATGATCAAGATTCATAATAGAAGATCTGGTATGAGAATATCCACACCTATCAAAAAAAACAGCTTAAATTTTGACAGGCTTCATAAGTTATTTGAAGATGCAAAGATTTGACATCATATCTAGTAAAAACAGCTTAAATATTGATAGGCTTTGCAAGTCATTAGAAGATCTAATAAGAAGATATCCATACCAAATAAAAAAGACTTTAAAATTGACAGCTTTCATGAATTATTTGAAGATGCAAAGATCAATGGGAAGGCTATAATCAAAATTCATAATAGAAAATTGACATGAGGATATTCATACTTTGTAAAAATAGCTTAAATATTGACAGACTTCACAAAACAAAACAGTTATGATATCTATATATCTAATAAACTAACAGCTTAAATATTAACCGGCTTCACAAATTATTTGAAGATGCAAAGATCAAGAAAAAATCTAGAATAAGAAATCCCACAGTTGAATATGATTCTGTCATTAAAATCTTTGATCCATTTAGCATTATCAAACCCTTGATTTGAAATACTTATTAATCCATAACAAATATTTTAGTCCCTGCAAAATGTCGTTACCAAATTCAGTATGCAGAGAAAGGTATTTAATTTATTAATGAGAGGGGAATAGAGGACGTCAAATCTCATGATCCGTGCCTGCTCATGCTGCCATTCACTGCCTGCCTCATCTGCTGCTGCTGCGCTGCTAACGTACTCCCATTTTCTCGCCACCAATATATAAAATAGTGGGCCCCGCCATCCCCCCCGCGTGCAGCTTCTCTTTTCTTTTCTTCTACACACCGTCCTACTTTGCCGCGGCGCTCATCAGAAAAATAAAAACAGCTTTCGACGGTGACGGCGACAACTCCAAACTCACACACAGACCAAACTCAGATACCACCTTCCTTAAATATCAATAATGCTTAACCGTCCCTTCTCCTCTGCCAGTATCGATATATGGCAACATTTCCATGTATCTGTATATTTTTGTTTTCAATATAAACTTGATTTTTATACATGTATTTCCCTTTGCATTCCCCATGTGGCGTGGCGTGGCAATGCAATTGATACGAAACAACTTTTGGTGTTTCACCACGCGCAGTCAAGCGCCGGCTTCCACCGCATGCCTCTGCCTCTGCCTCTGTCGCCTTCAACATCTCTTTTGCCCTTACGTTTCTGCGTGCACAGCATAACTATCGTGCAAGTCGGCCGCGATCCGGAAAAGGTGCGGAGTTCTAGAGCGTTGTGGCCGTCGGATGGAGAAGCGAGATTTGGATGAAATACACGGTTTTTTCCCCACTGTATGTTTTGTGGCGGCTTTGCCGTGAGGGTGTGTGTGATCACCATGATGATGGGTCATCATATCTCTTCTCCTCCTCCTAGTGCGTTATGATTGTGATGCATGAATATCAATACGAATGACCCAAACTATAAGTGAGTCTCATACGAGCAGAGGTTTTAGTCTAAGAAATATGATTGTACTTTGTGGTCTTCCTTCGAGGACAAATGATGACGAGAACGAAATTTTCACTTGTGTCGTGACTCGCACCGCCCAAAAGTTGAGGGAAGCATTCAACATCATTATTATTATTATTACACCTTGGAACGTAGAGACTCCCCACCGTTCTCTCCACACATCTCACAAATAATTGTTTAATAATTATTATGTTGAGAGGCATGGCATTTCATGTTAAATAGTGGAAATAATTCTCTTTTTGGGAAGAATGTTGAAGTGAAATTCAAATTCAATATCAGGTAATTTGGATAAAGGACTCTATGGTACATGGAATAGTTATAGGATACGATTTTCTTGTACAAAGTTAATTAGTTTAAAGATGGGATTTTCATGATTATTTCGTTGTTAACAAACATAATTCAAGATTCTCTTGTACAAAGCTATTTAGTTTAAGGACGGGATTCTCTTTTACAAAGCTTTTTAGTTTAAGGACATGGTTATTTAGCCAGGATTCTCTTTTGCAAAGCTATTTAGCTTAAGGACAGGATTCTCTTATACATGGCTATTTAGTTGTTGATAAATAGGATTGAGGATTCTCTTGTACAAAGCTATTTAGCTTAAGGACAAGATTCTCTTATACATGACTATTTCGTTGTACAAAGCTATTTATTCAAAGGACGAGATTCTATTATACATGACAATTTCGTTGTACAAAGCTATTTAGTTTAAGTAGAGAATCCATTTATACGTGGCTATTTAGTTGTTGATAAATAGGATGCAAGATTCTCTTGTACAAAGCTACTTAGCTTAAGGATGTGATTCTCTTATACATGGATATTTAATTGTGGACAAATAGGATTATCTTGTACATGGCAATTAAGATGAAGGACAATTTCTAATTTAGATATATGCTACCTAATATTGTTGTAATATGTTATATAAGGATAAAGATGTCAACCTCTGTCTAATATAATTGTTTCCATTAAATGCAATTAAAATAGATTTTAAATAGGTAAAAAAATATCCTTGAAGAAATTAAAATTTATGTATCTATGTAATAAATAAAATGGTTAAAATAAATAAATTTTTAAAAATTAAGATTTATGTGTTTAAATTAAAAAGATAGTGTATAATTCACAAATGAAAGATAATAATTCTTGAGTAAATTAAAAGTATTAAAAGTTGTGTATACATATGTATGTGTTGTTGAAATGTGGCAACTGATCAGCAAAGTACTGTACACTCAGCACGTATCCTCGCCGGGGTTCGGGGCCGGGTCGGGCCTCGGGCAGGGGTTCGGGGCCGGCAGCCCCCGAGAAAGCGGGGGTTCGGGGGTGGCAGCCCCCGAGAAAAAAAAAATTGCCGTTTTTTTGTTGATGAAAACCAACATTGTAATAAAACCCTAAAAAAGGCCGACTTTGTTTGTTGCCCTAAAAACGCATGTTATAAGCGGCTGGGATGCTTAAGGCATTGGAAGGTTGATGTACCTTTTTTGGTGGATAATAAGAAAGATTGGACGGCTGTGTATGGTGGACGTAACCCATCCTGGGTGAACCACGTTAAATCTCTGTGTTATCTGTGTCCTGTTTTATTTCTTTATCTTTTGTATTTAAATCTGCATATAATTGTTAGTTCATATTTGCTTCGGATCTGCTTGAAACCCTAACATGTGTGTGTATTTGTTTGGTACTTTTCAAATAGATATATCTTTAAAAACTAAAAGTAAAAAAAAAATACAAATATGATCTCACATGTTTAGTTGTTGACATAAAAGATTCCCTTGTACATGACTATTAAGATGAAGGATGATTTTTAATTTAGATATATGCTACCTAGTATTGTTGTAAAATTTTATGTAAGAATAAAGATGTCAATATTTGTCTAATATAATTGTTTTCATTAAATACAATTAAATCTGTACCATATATATTTCAAGGTTATAATAGCATATATATTAGATTCAATGATTATATGATAATGTTATATTATAGTATAATAAATATATATATTTATAAGTATATATGAATAAAATAAAATAAAATATTATCAAGTTAAAATATAAATAATACATTTCTTAACTAAAATGAAATACTTAGAGATTGATTTTTGTTGGTATTTTTTAATAGATGTATTTAGATATGTATATTCATTATTTTTTATAAAAATTATATTTTTAATAATTTAAGTTAATTAAACAAATAAAAATGAAAGTGAATAATTAATATAGATTAACAACTATGGGATAGATAGTATTAATAATATATAAAAATAAAATGTGAGATGAAGATATTTAGTTCTAAAATTGATGATGAAGAAATGATGATAAGGATGTTTTGAATTGATTTGCTATCTCCACAAACTTAATATCATCAAACTATTGAAAATTTTGAAGTATGAACATTTTGAAAAATGTTTTTTGTCAATCTCAAGCATCTTAGGATCTATACCAATCAATGTGGACTAAATCTAGTGTGTATAAACAATTTATGCCACAAAGTATTAATATATTACAATGTGTGTCTTAAACCATGTTTTCATAGTCTTCAGAATAGTTGAACTTGTCACGGTGATGTCTAAACATCATTTAAGAATTTTATATCTCAATAGGTGAATGGGTTCTCCCAAATCAAAACCCATTTGGTATGTTGAATTGATGATAATGAGTAATATCAAAGATAATATACATAAATAAATAAGCAACATGCATGCATATGTGATTTTGATTCTTTATTACTTTAAAAATTGAAGTGCATTCTAAGTGTTCTCTCATATGAAATTAAGTGAACATTGAAAATCTTTAAATACGATAACAACTCAACATGTCACATATCACACATCAAGTCAAATCAAACCACTTGTAGAAAGGATGAGAAACTTTAAATTTAAATGAACCAAATCAATCTCATGCCACTAAAAAATGAAACATCAAACCACGATAATATTTTAAACACAAGGATAAAATGTATGGAAGTAATTGCAAACCTCATGCAATAATGATAATTAAAAGGAAAATGTGGTACATCTAGATGGGGTAGATAAAGGTAAATATGGACATATAAGGAGTTAAACTAAAAATTTTATAGTTGAATATATTTAAGATATTCCACTAGGATTCTATCAAGATGGGTACAGAATTATATGAAAAATGGTATGGGTATTTGTAATTTCACCATTACATTTTATCCCCACTTTGATGTGCACATGAATCTAACATGGGCATGCATTTCAAAGTATATGAGCATGCTTAGTCAACATAAAAGTAATAAACTAGACACTCATAAAAGGACATTGATCCACATAAAATAATTGATCATTCTTGGATTCTTTATGTTGTGGGTGTCATTGAAACCTACAAAACAACAAAAAGCATGCAATATAGCATCTTCCACATGATCAAAATAAGCAAAAAATACTAGTTACTTTAACTATCTACAATAAATGTGAAGAAAATAAAAGGAATAAAGAGTTCCACCTATTTGAAAAATGATATGAAAATACTATATATGATGTGGCAATGTGATATAAATCTAGAAGATGTGACCAATTGATAAACCCCCATATTAATTGGCAGTGTGATTGAAACTCCACACGATATGGCAACTGATAAAGATCCACATGATGTGCCCATGTAATGGAAGACAACTCCATGTGATGTGTTGGCACATCTCATTCTTTTATTTGCATTACTAATACAATAAATTGGATTGAGACTATAGTTAATTGTCTTATAATTGCCTAATTATGCATTATATGTTGTTTCAAATGCATGAAATTGGAAATAAAAACTAAATTGAAATAGTGATGGAATGTGTTTTGAATATGGTTTTATGGACTAACCTACTAATGCAAATTTGAGTGTGAATGAGTGCAAGTATATGATGAAGACAAGAACTTGGCTAAGGTAGAATTTGTTAGACAGTTCAAATAACCGGAAGACAACTGAGATGGGGGGGGGGGGGGGGGGTGAATCAGTTGTTACAGATTATTGGAACCATTAGCAATTTAAACTTTAATACCAGAACCCAAAACATTAATACCGGAATAGAAGTTAAACCAATTAAGAATAAACAATAATCACAGAATAAAAGTCATCCACATAACACCAAGATTTATATGTGGAAAACTCGATGAAGGGAAAAACCACAGTGGGAAGCCTACCCACAGTTAGATAATACTTCTGCAGTAAGTATGTGAATTACAATTGAGGGGCTTGCACTTGCAGGAAGGCCAACAACCTAGAGTGCACTGCTCATCACAAAAGGAGCCTCACTGACTACATAGAAATCTAGACTACAATCCAGAGAAGTGTTGAATTGCAAAAGATAACATCTCCTATGCCTGAGTATAGTTCCGGTTAAGCTCAATACCGAAGGACTAAATCCTCTTCCATAAACCCAATTCGATCTCCAATGATCGACCAACTCCTCTGCCTGAATGATATTACATTATTCGCACATTACATTCCTTGACCATGACCTCTAACAATAACCATGATGATCTATAATGAGATCTTACATCTATATATACAAACTCTCGACCATAAACAATCAGGTCGGCCACCAGACAATAAACCAATTACATAATTACAAACCATGTCGGCCACCAGACAATAAAACAATTACATAATTACAAACCATGTCGGCCTAAGGCCAAAATAATATCCAACACATAAGACATCCCGGAAATATATCAATAGGTTCAATCCACACGTTACATTATAGTCGGTCCATAACCTAGATCAACCGAGACCAAGTGGGTACGTGCACCAAGTTGTGGTACCAAAAGGGGATCTTAAGATGCCACTTTTTTTTTAAATCAGCAAAGTCTAAACTTCAACGATAAATTGAAGATAGTTACACTCCAAATTTGAAGATGCAACAAGAACAAGAGTCACATAAGACATCCCGAAAATATATCAATAGGTCCAATCCACATGTTACATTAAAGTCGGGCCATAACCTAGATCAACCGAGACCAAGTGGGTATGTGCACCAAGTTGTGGTACCAAAAGGGGGTCTTAAGATGCCACTTTTTTTTTCGAAAATCAGCAAAGTCTGAACTTTAACAATAAATTGAAGATAGTTACACTCCAAATTTGAAGATGCAACAAGAACAAGAGTCAGAGTGCTTTGAGTCTACTTTCTAAACTACTAATTTATTTTGAAAATGGTGGAGATTAAGGGCTTCAAAAAGGAGGGCCACAAAAAGTGGTCATGTTTTTATGCAAAAAACATAACATAGCATTTGTTGTGCCCCCCCTAAAATGTTAACTTTTTTTTTTAATTTTTAATATCGCTTCGGTGAGAAATTAGCTAATACCTTTTTGTTTATGCCCGATTTTTCAGCTAATTTTTTTAATGAGTATATGATTTTTTACTAATTTTCGAAGTGGACACATCCTGAAAAATGGAAATTTGAGCGTGCTCCCCCCTAAAATCATTGATAACTAATCAAAAAAATTTTAAAAAAAATTTAAATTGTGTATAATGGATTCTTGTTTCTTAAAATATAAGTTTCTTCAAAATCTGATGAATGTGTAAAAAAGTATACCCAAAATTAGTGCATGTTGGTTTTCAACCAAAAATGGACACACTAACAAAAGAAATTATAGATGAAAGCCTTAATGAAATCAAAATGCGAAAAAAATTACATGCTTGCATAGATAAGAGAGAGATTGAGATTTATATGGTGTTTCTTTTTAGTTTCATTGTAACACGTGCAAACCTGATGGAGAGCATGGCCAAAAATATGTGAATTTTTTAATCTTCTAATAAAAACACATCTCAGGCCTAAAATGGTCGTCCAACCCTTTGGGTTGGATGACCAAGTACATTCCAACCCAAAGGGTTGGTGGTTTCCAATCCAAACCATTTGGCGAGCGCCAAATATGGTGCTCGCGAAATGCAAAATTTTGAATTTTCACATTTGGCGCTTGCCTAATGTGAAAAGTCATTTTTTTGCATTTGGCGAGCGCCAAATTTGTTGTGCGCCAAATGTTCTGCATTGTCCAATGTGAAGGGTTTGTGAGTGTGTAGATTTTACAATTTGGGCACAAGTTATATCCACCCTCAAAGGAGAATATACACATGAAATATAACATTTAAGTGTAAGTCACATTTCAATATGTTTTTTTTCTTTCTTATACTTAGGTTATTTTTCATGTATATATTGGCAGGATGTTTGAGAGTGGTTTCAACTCTATAGGACTTATACTGTAGATTCTTGTTTTAAGAGGATCATATAAAATTTCAGACAGTCAAATTTCCATAATCAACATGCTCCTATTAGCATTCTTCAGTTATGTATCTCACTCTCTTTATCGTCCCCAAACTCTAGACCTATCTCTATCCCTCTCTTGTCTCTCTCACTTCTCTCTCCCCTCTCTAGGTAAACCGAACTTCTCTACATTTCATTCCTTCCTTAACCCCATATCTATCCTTGACTCCCTCCCTCTCTCTTATTCTCTCTCATTCTCTTATTATTTCACTCCCCTCCCTCTCCATTCTCTTGGTCACTACCTATCCCTTCTATCTTCCCTCTCCCCATATCTAGGTCTCTTCCTCCCTTCCTATTCACCTCACTACCTCTCCCTTCCTATATTATTACCCGCCTCTCTCTCCCCCTCTAGGTATCTCAGCTAATTAATTGTCCACCCTCTAGTTCCCCCCATCTCCATATTTCTCTCCCTCTCCCTTACCCCTATCCATTTATGAACTCTCTCCCTCTATTCTCTATCTCCAAACCTATCTATCTCCTCATTCCTTAGGCCTCTGAATCCCTCCATGTCTACCTCTCCATCCATCCCCTCTTAGTCATCTATTTTCTCTTCTATCTATTCCCTCTCTCCATTGTCTAGGTTGTCACCTCTCCCTCCTACTCTCTCTACCTCCCTCTCTCAAATTTCTAGGTTTCTCCCTCTTTCCCTCTCCACCTCTATACTTATCCATTAATGTCTCATTAGGCACCTATCTTTAAGCCCCTCTATCTATCTCTCCCATCTAGGTATTTAACATCTCTCTCATGCTCTACATATCTCATCTCTCTATTTATCCCCTCTCTAGTTCTTTCCCTTCCTCTCCACCTCTCTCTCTCCATCACCCCTTACCCATCTCCCTTTATGAACTCTCTCCTTCTCTTATCTCTCTTGTCACCTCTTTGTCTACCAAAAAATCTAGACCTATTACTCCCCCTTTCTTCTCTCTATTTCTTCTCTCTCCCCTCTCTAGGTCTCTCCTATACTCTCTCCCTCTCTCTCTCTCCTTCCCTCCCTCTATCTCTCTTCTCTTCTTATTTTTTCTCTTCACTCTCTCTATGTTCTCTTAATGAATACCTCTCCCTCCTAACATCTCTTTCCATATCTATTTTTCCCCTTCCCTCCATCTTTACATATCTACATCTCCCTCTTTGTCTCTTAATCCCCTTGTATCTCCTTCACCTCTATATTTCCACCCTATGTCTCTCACCTCTCTCTTCCTAGGCTCTAGATCTCTCTCCTCTCTAATTCTTTTGTTTCCACTTCCTTACCCCTCTTTCTCTCTTTGTGAACTTATCTCTCTTATTTCATTCTCTCTCTCCCTCACCTATCCACTCTTCCCTCTCTAGGTCTCTCAGCCACTCCCTAACCACCTCTCCCTTTCTTCATAGATCTCTATTTCTCTTTATTCTTCCCTCTCCCCTCTTTTTTCTCCCTCCCCTGTATAGCATTTAGATAATAGGTTGTAGGATATAAGGTTTATGGTATGGGGTCCAAGATTGATGGAACATTGTTTAGGGTAGATAATGTTGAGGGTAGTGGTCATATTGATACTCAGGACACCATATGACCCCTTAAGACACCATATGACCCCTTACGATACCATAGGACCCCTTAGGACACCATATGACCCATAACAACACCATATCATGTCCTAAGGGGTCATATGGTGTTGTTAAGGGTCATATGGTGTCCTAAGGGGTTATATGGTGTCGTTAGGGGTCATATGGTGTCATATGGTATTTTATGACCCCTTAGGACACCATATGACCCCTAACAACACCATATGGTATCCTAAGGGGTCATATGATGTCTTAAGGGGAAATTTGATCTTCTATGACCCCTTAGGACACCATATGACCCCTAATGACACCATATGGTGTCCTAAGGGGTCATATAGTGTTTTGTGACCTCTTAGAACACCATATGACCCCTAATAGAACCATATGGTGTCCAAAGGGATCATATAGCTTCCTAAGGGGTCATATGATGTCCTAACGAATAATATGGTGTTTTATGACCCCTTAGGACACCATATGACCCCACACAACACCATATGACCCCTAATGACACCATATGGTGTCCTAAGGGGTCATATGGTGTCGTTAGAGATTATATGGTATTTTATGGGGTCATATGGTGTTCTATAACCCCTTAGGACACCATATGACCCCTAACAACACCAAATGGTGTCCAAAGGGGTCATATGGTATTCTATGCCCCTTAGAACACCATATGACCCCTAACATCACCATATGGTGTCCTAAGGGGTCATATGATTTATTAAGGGGTCATATGGTGTCCTAAAGGGTCATATGGTGTTCTGTGACCCCTTAGGACACCATATGACCCTATACAACACCATATAATCCCTAACAATACCATATAGTGTCCTAAGGGGTCATATGGTGTTCTATGACCCCTTAGGATACCATATGACCCCTAATGATAACATATGGTGTCCTAAGGGTTCATATGGTGTTCTATGACCCCTTGGGACACCATATGAGCCCTCAAGACACTATATGACCCCTAAAACACCATGTGGTGTCCTAAGGGGTCATATGGTGCTCTATGTCCCCTTAGGACACCATATGACCCCATACAACACCATATGACCCCTCACAACACCATATGGTGTCCTAAGAGGTCATATGGTGTCCTAAGGGGTTCTAGAACACCATATGACTCCTTAGGACACCATATGACCCCTAATGACATTAGAGGACCCCTTAGGATACCATATCATGTTGTTAGGGGTCATATGGTGTCCTAAGGGGTTATAGAACACCATATCACCCCTAACGACACCATATGACTCCTTAGGACACCATATGACACCATATGGTGTCGTTAGGGGTCATATGGTGTTCTAATGGGTCATAGAATGTCATTTGACCCCTTAGGACACCATATGATCCCTAATGACACCATATGACCCCTTAGGACACCATATGACCCCTAACAACACCAAATTGTGTCTTGAGGGGTCATATGGTCTCACAAGTGGTCATATCATGTACTAGTATGTTAAAAGGGGTCATATGGTGTCCTAGGGGGTCATAGAACACCATATGACCCCTCATAACAATATATGGTGTCGTTAGGGGTCATATGGTGTCCTAAGGGGTCATATGGTGTCGTTAGGGGTCATATGTGTTGGTATTATAGATGTGTTGCGTTGGTTTTTTCATTGATGTCAAAACTTGTGAACACTTATCAGCACTGAAGATCTTTGGTTATGTTCACCGACATGTTCAGTGACTTATGCACAGTCACCGATATCTAGTTCACCAGTAGGTTATATTGTTCACCGACACTGAGGATGATTTGTTATCATCTGGAGATTACTTGGTTATGTTGGAGACATTGTTTGAAGGATGATCAACACCTGTTAATCTGACAAGATATAAATCTATGATTGGAGGTTTATTGTATTTGACACAAACAAGACTTGATATTATGAATGCAGTATGTATTGTTTCAAGATTTCAGAGTAATCCTAAGGAAAATCATGAATCGGCAGTAAAAAGGATTTTCTGGTACCTACAAGGTACAACAAATTTTGGTTTATGTGAATACTAAAGAGCAGATTGCAGATATCTTTACTAAGCCTTTACCTAAGGAAACTTTTGAATATCTAAGAGAGCAACTTGGAGTTATATTCTCATCGGTAGAAACTTAGACAGTTGGACCATGGCATCAGACCGACAGAATTAATAGAGAAATATTTTTCCGGCTTTGATGAAGGAGAGCTACTTCTCAGGGGGAATAGATTGGATAAATTTGGTTATAACAATTGGTATTTGTAATAAGTTCTATGAACTAATTGTATTTGGTTTTGTATTGCTTTGGCATTTTATGTCAAAGGGGGAGAGATATCTATGGAAAAAAACATTATCTTTTGGGGAGAGATTATTCCTAGGGGGAGAAATATTATGTATTTTGATTTCTGGTAATTGATCTCCTTGGGAGATTATTGGTTTTTGGCATTTCTGCTTTGGCACTTAGATGGTTTTTCCATCTTGTGTTGCCACCAATGCCAAATGGGGAGATTGTTGGTATTATGGATGTGCTGCATTGGTTTTGTCATCGATGTCAACACTTGTCAACACTTGTCAACACTTATCAACACTGAAGATATTTGGTTATGTTCACCGACATGTTCAGTGACTTATGCACAGTCACCGGTATCTGGTTCACCGGTAGGTTATATTGTTCACTAGCACTGAGGATGATCTCTTATCATCTGGAGATTACTTGGTTATGTCGAAGACATTGTTTGGACACTTGGTTTTGGTGATTTGGCTATTGTTCTAATCAAGTTTGCATATTTGTTGTTAGCGGCAAATAGGTCTAGGTTATGGACCGGCAAGCATTATCTATTCCAGATCAGCACGACACATTATGGAGATGTTTTATTGATTGGTTATTATTGTAGATGCATTGAGACGACATGATGCATCGCATATTGATTCATTTGTAATGGATTTAATTGTAATATTCTTAGTGAGCCGACGTACACATTTGGTCTTAGGTTTTGGTATATATGTAAGATCTCATTTGTGAGATTATGGAGAAGGTGTGAAAGGGAATGTAATAAGGTATATGCAAATATGAGCAGAGCTATACACATAGACATCATTTGAAGATTCAAGGAAGGTATGAAGAAGACAATCTGAGCTTAACCGGTACTGAATCCAGCATATGAAGATGCTATTTTGAGCAGTAACTTATCATTGGATTTAACCATCCAATTGTAGTTAGTGTGACTCCCATTTTGTGATTGAGTAGTGAGCTCTAGGAAGTTGGCCTTTCTGCGTGTATAGACCCCATTTGTACACACATACTATCTGCAGTAGTATCATCTAATTGTGGGTAAGGTTTCCCACCGTGGTTTTTCCCCTTACAGGGTTTTCATGTACAAATATCTATGTTATGTGTTGTGGATGTTATTTGTCTTTCTGTTTCATGCATTAAACTTTACCGGTACTATTATTAACCATTAAACCGTCTACCGACATTAAGTTTGGTTTACCAATATTATGCATTAAGTCTAGTTAAGTTATATTTGGGTTGAAATTAATAAACAACTGATTCACCCCCCCTCTTAGTTGCCTCCGGGTCCTAACAATATGGTGTCATAAGGGATCATATGGTATTCTATGACCCATTAAGATGCCATATGACCCCTTAGGACACCATATGATCCCTAACAACACCAGGGTCATATGGTGTCCTAAGGGGTCATATGGTGTCATAAGGGGTCATATGGTGTCATAAGGGGTCATATGGTGTTCTATGACCCCTTAGGATGTCATGCCCAAAATTTAGGGCAAAAACGGAACAATTTTTTTTTTTAAAAGATACTATTTTAATTAACAAGCACACTCTTGCGACAAGCGTTAACGAAAATTTCATTAATAAATTCGAGCTCATTCGGAAACGAACGAAGCATCGACAATCTGTTATATTTTAATTGCGAAAAAAAAACCTACTGGTTTAAATTCTATCTCCAAAAGATATTTAGTTAATAATTTTATTAAATTAATCTTACTAATAGCATTAAGAGAGTTATTTCAATTTGTCCTCTAACATGACTATATAGCCCTTTCAAATTTTTAAAAGTTTTCTCTTTATATTTTACCCCAAATAAAAATCAGGATTATTTAAATATATACATATATTCATATTGGAATATGCCTATTTTTATATATTAAAATTTAATTACTATACAAGTGCTCAAATTCATACATTTATATACATACATATATTCCCATATGTTTATATGGAAACATATATATATATATGTATGTTTTTCTTAAATGGAAAATATTTTAATTCTAAATTTGAATTCCATTATAATTTCCTAATTAAAAGCCATATTGTTGCCCAACCCTAATCAGGGTTCTAATTTTATTTTTTTTACCATATCTATATTATCTAACTAACTAATACTTAACTTTTAATTGAAAACCAAATTTGCCCTAGCCCATCCGGCTAGGGTTTTTTACCCAAAAATCTTATTTAACATGTCACCGTTTTCAAGCTGGGCCGAAACCCCTAAGGCGGCCATGAAATCATATAGCAGGTCGCGGAAGGAAGGAGGCAGGTTTTCGGGTGGCGGGTTGGCCGCGCGCACCACTGTGTGAGCGCACAGTGGCGCCGCGGCACCACTGTGTGCCCACACAGTGGCGGCCGTGGCCGTCCACTGTGTGCCCACACAGTGGGAGCCGCAAGCGGCTCCACTGTGTGTGCACACAGTGGGCACCGCGCGGTCGTCCACTGTGCGTACACACAGTGGAGCCTGCGGGGTCCCCAACTTATATTTTTTTTTTAAATTTTTTTTTTTTAAAAACATTAACATTTATATATATATATATATATATATATATATATATATATATATATATATATATATATATATATATATATATATATATATATATATATATATAAATATATATGGTATTTACAAAAATTAACATCCGTAAATAACAAGATAAATTTAATTCCAAATAAAATTTATATATTTTTTTAAAATGGAATTATTACATGCAATTTTTTTTACGCTAATATAATAAAGAAAAAGATAACATTAAGTTTAATCAAAAATATATATATATATATATATATATATATATATATATATATATATATATATATATATATATATATATATATATATATATATATATAAATTCATTTATAAAACTAGCTTTTAAATCAATGTTTTCAAAAATACAATTCAAAGTATTTTATAAAGATACATGATACTTTTTCTGGAAATAAAGAAATCCATTTATATATTTTTTTTAAAATAGAATATTCACTTAAAACAACCTTTTTTTATAAAAAAACATAGAAATCTATCAACAACAATAATCTTTTATTTGCCACAAGTGAAACATAATTAAAGTCTAAATGAAAAACAAATCTTTTATTTCTTTCCAAAATACAAGAAGTTTTTTTTTTGCATGCAACACAATTTAACCCCCTTTTTTTTTTTATAAAACCAGAAGTAGAAATAACAAGCTTTTCTTTCTTTAAAACATCTCTAAATACTCTACCAAATTTACAGAATGATTTCTCTGAACAGTCACAACATTAAGACTTCAAGTCTACTAATACAAATTTCAACTTGCTTCTCCTTTCTCTTGAATTGAGGCATTTATTTACAACAACTTTAAACATACATCTGCAACTGAATTCAAATATCTTCAAATACAATCTTCTGAATATCTTTCATGAATCCTATCCTCTTTCTTCTGAATTTCCTGCATAATAGAAAACACAAAATTGACCACGGAGTGCTCACCTCCCAGCCTAGGCTAACTGGTAGCCACCCCCGAGCTCGGAGAACCAATTCCTAGACGGGTAACAAACAGGCAAACACAAAGAAACACAAAACATACAAATATTCCAGACACATTCCCAACCTGGTTTTCACAGCACCACACTCTGGTGGTGAACATTTTAAAAGGGTGGTAGTGGACCAAATACCCTGAGGAGAATCTGCAAGTATGTAATAACAAGAAGCCACCTCATGGCACAAATAACATATCAAAAATCTCAACCCCATAATCCTTATGCCCCCCAAAGGCATTCTAGCCTTATAACCCTCCTTATGACCCCCATTGCACAAACAGGCCATGCAGCAAGGGTCACACAAAGATCCCTTGTGATCGCTCTCTAAAGAGAGTCTCTCACTCAAGGGCTGTCACTGCTACCACCCTCAAGATCCTCTTCTCTCCCAAGAGAAAGAGAGATCTTGAGAAAACTCCCAAAACACATTCATTCATAAAACAAAACCAAAAGATTTTCAAACATTCGTTTTCAAGAATACAGATTTTCTTATTCAACAACTTTCAGAAACAAACAAAAACAAGTCATTAAAAGTAAAAATGAAACCAACCTTAATCTGCCCAAAGGTTATAATGATATCTGAAGAAGAGCTGCCCAATCCACAATCCTTTATTTTCCTTAATCAATTTCTTTATCCCATAACATTATTTTTCTTCCAAATTTTTTTTTCTTCTGTCTCCAAAAATGGAGAGTGGGTGATTAACCAGCTATTCCCAAAAATCCTCCTTAAGAAGCTCACTCACTGAGTTCTCACAGGATTCTAAGAAAAAACAACAAAAAGAAGGAAGAAAGCAAAAATGCAAAAAAAAGACTTTCCTTCCAAGAGGAAAAATCTGGATTTGATTTTCCTTCAATTTTCAATTTTCGCTCAACTCAAAAAAGCCAATTTTTAAAGCGTTAAAAAGATCATAATAAAGTAGAAACTTGCCTAAAATTACCCCTAACCCCTAGGTATACCTTATGGGCTTCAGGAAACCCTAATAAACTACCCCTAGGTGTTCATTTAACCCATTTTAAACCCCTCTGGAGTTTATTTTCGGGTCAAACATAAGTTGACCACACCAAATATTATATTCTCAAAATATCTTTTTGACAACACATTATTTTATTTAAAAATAATAATAATTAACACTTTCCCATCAAGAGACAAGATAAAATATTAAAATTTAAATCCACACATGTGTCAAGTGGCACTAATAAAATACTTTTACAAAAATAAACATGAAATTGTCTCTTGAGGTTTTTACACAATAAATTTAAATAACACACAACACACATGCAGCATATACTGATACGAATAAAATACAACACAAACGGAGTGTTGTCTCTCCAAATAGACAAACCCTGGCTTTACGAACATACATAAGTCTAGGTTTGATTCTCCGTAATTTTCCATGGTCACATGGTAAATTTCCTGCGCATCTCAATTTACACATTAGTACTCCCAAATATTCATATAAAATATAATTCAATTATACAACAATGCACATCATTACTTGCATACAATTTTCATCTGCACAGATTGAATACATCTTTTGTCAAGCAAATTCACATAAACAATTTTCATCCCAATTCACATAAACTAAACATACATCATAGTTCTATATTCAAAGTAAAGTCCTGCAAATTCATTAACGACATCTATCATTGCAATATCATTCTATCTAATAATCATGTAGTGTTCTATCTCATAAAGCATGTAAGTAAAACATCAATTCATAGCAATGTTATCCAATATCCTGAAATCATATAATTTCTAAGTCTCAAAATGCATCAACACAAAGTATCCATAGTAGTCTAAAATATAAAATCCACTGAATGTCAAACTGAGTCGAGGTGAGGCCTCACATAGGACACCATATGACCCCTAACGACAATATATGGTGTCCTAAGGGGTCATATGGTGCTCTATAACCCCTTGGGACACCATATGAGCCCTTAGGACACCATATGACCCCTAAAAACACCATATGGTGTCCTAAGGGATCATATGGTATTCTATGTCACCTTAGGACACCATATGACCCCATACGACACCATATGACCCCTCACGACACCATCTGGTGTCCTAAGGGTTCATATGGTGTCCTAAGGGGTCACATGGTGTCCTAAGGGGTCATAATGACTCCTTAGGACACCATATGACCCCTAACAACACCATATGACACCTTAGGACACCATATGACCCCTAACAACACCATATGACCCCTTAGGACACCATATAGTGTATGTAGGGGTCATATGGTGTCCTAAGGGGTCAGATGGTGTCCTAAGGGATCATAGAACACCATATAACCCTTTAGGACACCGTATGATCCCTTAAGACACCATATAACCCCTAACGACACCATATAGTGTCATTAGGGGTCATATGGTGTCCTAATGGGTCATATAATACCATATGACCCCTTAGGACACCATATGACCCTTAACGACACCATATGACATGTCCTAAGGGGTCATATGGTGTCTTAAGGGGTTATAGAACACCATATGACCCCTTAGGACACCATATAGTGTATTTAAGGGTCATATGGTGTCCTAAGGGATCATAGAACACCATATAACCTTTTAGGACACTATATGATCCCTTAGGCCACCATATGACCCCTAATGACACCATATGACCCCTAATGACACCATATGGTGTCATTAGGGGTCATATGGTGTCCTAATGGGTCATAAAATACCATATGACCCCTTAGGACACCATATGACCCTTAACAGTACCATATGACATGTCCTAAGGGGTCATAGAACACCATATGACCCCTAACGACACCATATGGTGTTGTTAGGGGTCATAGAACACCATATGACCCCTAACGATATCATATGGTATTGTTAGGGGTCATATGGCATCCTAAGGGGTCATATGGAATCCTAAAGGGTCATAGAATACCATATGACCCCTTAGGACACCATATGACCCCTAACGACACCATATGGTGTCCTAAGGGGTGATATGGTGTTCTTAGGGGTCATATGGTGTTCTAGGAAGGGAGGGAGAGGGAGGGAGAGAAAGGTAGGTAATAATATAGGGAGGGAGAGGTAGTGAGGTGAACAGGGAGGGAGGGACAACCCTATATATGGGGAGAGAGAGGATGAAAGGGATAGGTAGTGACCAAGAGAAAGGAGTGGGAGGGGAGAGAAACAATAAGAGAGAGAGAGAGAGAGAGAGAGAGAGAGAGAGAGAGAGAGAGAGAGAGAGAGAGTCAAGGATAGAGAAGTGAGAGAGACAAGAGAGGGAGAGAGATAGGTCTAGAGTTTGGGGAAGATAAAGAGAGTGAGATACATAGCTAAAGAATGCTAATAGGAGCATGCTGATTACTGAAATTTGACATGCTGATTACTAAAATTTGACTGTCTAAAATTTTATATGATCCTCTAAAAACTAGATTCTACATTATAAGTCCTATAGAGCTATACTTAAATGTTATATTTCATGTATATATTTTCCTTCGAGGGTGGATATAACTTATGCCTAGATTGGAAAATCTACACACTCATAAAACCTTCACATTGGACAATGCATAACATTTGGCACACGCCAAATTTGGCGCTCGCCAAATGCAAAAAAATGACTTTTCACATTTGGCGAGCACCAAATTTGGCACGCGCCAAATGTGAAAATTCAAATTTTGCATTTGGCGAGCACCATATTTGGTGCTCACCAAATGGTTTGCTTGGGAGAATACCAACCCTTTGGGTTGGATTTTCCTTGGGCATCCAACCCATAGGTTTGGATGACCTTTTCATGCTAATGACATATTTTTATGAAAAGATAAAAAGTGGCACCTTTTTGGTACCACAACTTGGTGCACTTACCCAAGTATAGGTCCACATGCTACAACAATGATCTCCATCCGCCAAGTCTCGAACATGATCACCAACAACATCTCGAAACTCCACTAGAAGCTGCACCAACACCACGTATGCAATTCATCAAAGATCTCCACCAAAAGCTCTACCGGTGAAACCCTCACTGAAACAAGAAACTAAGCTTCTAAGCAAGAAGGATAGCATCCGATCACCAAACCAAAACCAACTGTCCAAATATGAGCATGAGTATCATGAACAAGACAATTCCATCACAAAACTCTACCAGAGCCTACCAGATCATGTCAGATCCAAGTTAACTAGAAACCGCTCAACCTACTGGGACCAAAAGGGTGTCTGTAAAGCATCCAAACAGCTAGTGTTGGCATCAATGACAAAACATTAATGCAACACATAATCAATTCCACCAAATGGCCAACAATCTCCCCCTTTGGCATTGATGGAAACACTAGATGTGAAAAATATCTAAGTACTAAGAAATGCCAAACAAGTCTACCCCAATGGAAGACAATCAACAATCTCCCATATATAGCTCTGAATATCAATATCTCCCCTTGTGAATAATATCTTTGTAAAGCTTTGAATTTCTCTTTCTTTTTCACATCAATATCACTGCCCTTTGACATCAATGCTGGAAATCTGACAAAAATATCAAAGCAAAGACATAAACCACGGAATCACAAAGCTAACTACTCTCCCTGAGTAGTAGCATCCCACATCAATGTTGGAATGAATAGTATCTCTGATAGTGCATGTCGGACTAATGCCAAACCGCATCAATCAAGTCTCTACCGAAGGGGTGAAAACTCCCAATCTGTCTCTTAGGTACTCAAATGATTCCTTGGGCAAAGGTTTAGTGAAAATGTTTGTAATCTGCTCTTTAGTGTTTGCATAAACTAGTCTAACTTCATTTGCTTCCACCTTCTCCTTCAAAAATTTCTACTTGATAGATATGTGCTTTTGTTGGTATATGATGAAGCAGTGATAATGTATGTTGTCATTGATGTCAATAAGTGCTCAAGCAGGTGAAATGGTATGAAGATTGGAAGTGGTTATGGTCAACCGGGATGGAGTGGACCGGTGTCGGGGTTCACTAAGTGTGACTACCGGTTGGTAGTTTCAATTCAGCTCTAGGGTTTCTAGTTTGGCTTGTGCAGTGCAATCGATGATGTTTTGTGATGAGTTAGTTAAGAACAAGGATAAGGATCAAGATGCCACATCAGCTATGTGCACGTGAAGGATTTCTTTGAGGATCTTGCGTGTGAAGATCGCATGAATTGTATGTCTACCTCGAGAATGTGCGTCTTTCTTAGAGGTATGTAAAAAGCACATGATGGGTTATTGTTTTCCAGATGCGGTGAAGATTGGACGATGCAGAATGAATTGAGATCTATTTTAGATCATTTCATTCTATGTAATGTATTTGATGGTCAGGATTGGATCGCTTGTAATTGTAAATCTAAAATGTTTAGGGTTTAGGGTTTATGCTACCAACCTAATTGTTGTCTATAAGGTCGATGAGTTTTTTTATTATAGTGGTTGGTACAAGTTGTGTTTGTGTCTGCATGTTGGAGATTTGATACTTGCCAAACTAGAGTGAGGAATTTGTAGAGTGTGATTGTAGAAGAGAGGAACTGAAAAGGATCTGCCTTAGCAAGGAGTGTTGTTATCAGATCAGAGTTTTACCTGTTGTCTTCTAACCATTTCAACAAGAGGTAAATCCCTTGATAGGGTAGCTTTAATAGGCTTTGTTGTAAATCCTCTAACCAGGTGGCTCAAGTTCATTTAGTTATTTAAATCCTCTAGAGACGTAACTCTTAACAGGGTTTCAACCTTTAATAGGGTATATAGCCATCCCTTAACCGGGTGATCCCTAACATGATTGGTTCCTAACAAAACCTTTATTGTAAAGTCTTTAACCGGACTAGGCTCCTAATAGAGTGGACTTCAAAGGAGTTCACAAACAAGCTTGTGGGTATTCATCCCCACTATGGTTTTTCCCATTTGGGTTTCCACGTGAAAAATCTGTGGGTTATGGGTTGTGAGTTTTTCATGTGATGATTGTGTGATTCTGATTAAGTTAGGTATGAATGCAATGTTAAATGGTTGTGGTATTATTGATACAACTCATGCATGATTATATCGGTGGAATAGTCATCAAGATTTACCAAATGTCTTATATCACCTTCTGAATATCAGTGCTAAAGAGACGCAAAAGGGTAGTTCACGGCCTGTGAGTCATCATGGGTTAATTACATTGTTAGTGGAACGTTCTTTGAGGGATGTTTCTCAGATGACATGGGGAGAATTTGAAGATATCAAAAGATTTGGGGAAGGCAATGCCCATGCTGTAGAGGAAACTCTAGCTCAAGAAGGAGCCGCTGAGGGAGCTGCATCCTCTAGGGATTCCATGGCTGTTGAACCTCCTGTTGTTGAAGACATTCCACATGGCATAAAAGAAACCGTGAATGAACCAAGTGCTGAGCCTTCTTCCACTCCAATTAAGACTAGGGCCACACTTTGTAGAAAGAAGGGCAAAGCGAGAGAAGCTACAGAGGAAGAAATTATTGAGAAACCACAAGAGGCATAGGTTTCTCCTACAACCAAAAAGAGAAAAACAAAGAGAGATGGTTATCATGTGGCAGAACCTCCTGCAACCACACAAGGATTGTCATTGAGGATAAGTCATAGGGTTTGACAAAGGTTGCCAGTGCAGAAAAGTACAGAGGTGGCTGTTTCTGTTGAGCCATCTGAGCAAGAACATGGCGGTCCACAAGAAACTCAATTGCAAAGGAATCAGGGTTCTGAAGGATTGACAAACCTAGCCAAAATTGCAGAGCAATTAATAGAGTCAAGCAATAAGTTTCTGAACCCCAGGTAACTACTCACATGCCTCCCTCTTCTCTTGCTAGCCTGTCTATTGCTCTTTCATTTTATAGAGAATGAGAAATAGAGAAATCTAGGGTGAAGGAGATAATCAATAAACATAAAAAGGAAATTGAGAAGAGAGATAAACAAATTGTTGAATTCCAAACTAAGGTGGATACTATAGTAGACATGATCCCTGAATTAATGCAATGTAGGGATCCACCAAGGGTTTACGTTTTGTATTTGAAAGAACAACACCCATGTTTTAAATTAACCTACATTGTTAGGGATTTAAGCCCCTCTTTGGAGACCCCACAAGAATTTTATTATGCTTACCAAATTTCTCCTACAACCATTAAAAATTTACTATGTGAATTGTATTTGCAAAATTATGTTGTCTCCTCTAATACCGAATAGAACCCCCTATTATATATTGGAGATACTCATTCAAAAGCATTAATGTCCTATAAATAAAATTAAATTAGCATGGGAGAACAATCTAGGACACATAGGGACATGGAGCTTGATTGTCCACTATTGCTTAGGGCTGAAGCTAAGAATCCATGACTCTTGTATTATGATTGGCAAAAATTATTGTATAAATCTGACGTTAAGAGTCGAGTTCTGCCACTTAGGGAGGGGGTGCTCTAAGAATATGAGAATCTGATTGAGAGAAAGGGCCACATTGTAGTTGGAAATTTGGCTCAGTGATGGAATAACCTTCCTGAAGAACTTAAATAGGGTGAGCCCCATTCCTTGCCGAATTATCATGCATCCATACAAAGAGCCCCCACGTATATCTGTCTGGGCAAAACAAAACAAAATAATTGGTTATCATTGATATTTTAGCCACCCATTCTCATGTGGCCGCTCATGGGATGCAAAGCCACCGATAAGCCCTATGTTGAATCAGTAGAAGAATCCAGGTGGACCAGGTTAGAGAAAACAAAGGGATTCTACTGGAACCTAGCTACAGGGGGCACAAGATAGGGTACCATTGGTGATTTCAGAGTTAGTGCCCATGTAAGGAATTTTCCTCCTACTGGAGAACCAACAAGAAATTAGGTCGAGGGAAAAATTATGAGTTGAAATAATAGCTCTTTTATGTTTATGTCTGATAAGTTTTTCTTATGTTTTAAATTGCATAATTGGACAATGTGCAGGTCATAGGGTATATTAGAGTTTTGATCGTGTGCATATTGAATATTAACTGAACCTACTGAACCTTGTATTATTTTGGCTAAATATCCCTATAGCTATGAAAATTACTATGATAATTTCATGTACGGATGCATAAATTTATGGTTGATAGAAAATGGATACGTATGTGTTTTCATGCACTAACCCTTGATGCAGGAATAAATAAGTAGCTGCAGAAGCGGTCAAGCTATACCAGTTTGGAGGATCGTGCCATGCAAGCTGTTAGAGATGTTTCAAGACGGTTGGGAATAATAAAGACAATAAGAGAGATGGTGTTCAAATGGAGCGGTTGAAGAACAGTGAGGCAGTAACAAATTAACTTATGTATGTCTTCAACAGATGACGTTCTAGTGAAAACCGTCATGCTATATTCCTGATCGTGTAATGATGAAAGTCCCACAATCTTTGTGGTTGAATTCTTCCTTGTTGTAATAAAAGTTTCCACCTATTCTCATGGGCATGGTCTAGGTAGTTAAGAGTTTGTTATAATCTTCTTATAAATAAATTTCTAAACCTCTTCACAGAGGTTAGATAGAGTTTTTAGAGCTAAGTAGTATTTTCCCTATTTTATGTACTGTAATAGGTTTTGGAGATAATGAATAAAGTTATGTTATTCTGAGCATTTGAAATCTGGGTATGCTCATACAAGGGGCCCCACTTGGCGAGTAATCCTATGTAACTGTTGAATTAAGTTTTCTTTTATTGTATTAATTGTTCTAGCAATTAACTGTTCCTGTAGCCACTAGAACCAGATCCTGTGATTGTTCCTGCAGCCAAAGCAGATAGTGTACTTCTTGTTTGCTAGCTTTGAACATAGATAATAGTTACATTTAAATAATCTTTCAATGTTAATATTTTATGTAGCCATTTATTTGTTGCATCTTTGTATGTTTATTTCAGTAACTTCATTTGCTGCAGTAGGATAGAATGGATTTTACTAGAACTTAGTGCACAAACAGTGCTAGCCCATTTCAAGTAATACATCCCTGAGTTGACAAGTAAATGAACCTTAGCCATAGGAATGATATCTATTTAAAATGGATGTCCAATCCATGAGTTAAGGCTTGAAGTATAGTTATTATCCTAATTGGCAAGCAAACATGTCTATCTTAAACAACTCACAATCAACTCCACATAGATACACTTATCATGCAAAACAAGCTAGGAGACAAATTGATCATAAATAATATTCCTCCTTGATTTTTGGCAGCCCACATTCAAATCAATCATTATAATGCATTCCAGAACTAAAACTAGGCCTATCATCTATGTAGTAATAGATTCATGAACCAAACACATCCTTCTGCTACTCTAAGATTCCAAAAAATTCTAGATACAAACAATACTTGTGTAGGAATACTCACCATTCAAATTGAAATTCATTATGCTCAGCCTATAGAAGATACAAACCTCTTGCAGGTAGGTAAAGAAAGCTCATTGTCTGGGTAACACTATCAAATATTTTGGACCAAGCTTCTAGACTACTTCCATCAACTCATATTTAAACTAATTTCATAGTCATATCAATCAATGGGACTGTGTAAGTTTAGTTTTTGCTCAAAATTCTCTCCAAGACATTTCATTACTATAACTCTTCACTCTTCGAGATACAATAGGATCAATCAACATGAGCAACATCATCAGAGATAACTTATGCCTAATATTCTAACATCGAGGACAACATATATTCAACTTTGACATCAATGATACTTTTTTTCAACAATATCCCCCTTTGTCATTGATGGTAAACAAAAAAATGTTATTTGGCACATCAACTCAATATTAGAGAAATCTAATATGTTAGGACTAATACTCCTCTTATATGAACATATAACTTATCTCTATTCTATTAATATTTTGAGTCCACTTCTCCTACTTTGACATCAACACGAGGGCTTCACTTAGTGAACCTGGGTTATAGCACATGCATTCATGGAATACTAAAGAATCCCCTCATTTTAAAAAAAATATTGCCCTAAACTCCTTTTTTGTCACCCCCTCCCAATACATAGCCCAAATTAAAAGCCCCATATTTTTACCAAATATTGTTATTTTTCATAGGTGGAATTAATAACCCCTCTATTTTCATTGATAGGTAATATATTACACCCTCATTTTTGGGGTATTAAACCCCCCAATATGAATGCATGTGATATAATATTGCCTAGCCACTAAAGCCCCTGTGGACATCAATGGCAAAGGTCAACATTCTGGAAAGAGTCCCCCTAAGTTTGTGCATCGATAATCTTAATGATTGATCCATTTACATCAATCTACAAGACCATTAATCTTCTTGCATTAGGGATTTAACACTCTCCCTCATACTATATTTCTTCTTGATTCAAGAGGGAGAAACAACCTCCAACTTCATGTAGAGATACTCAAAGGTATCCTTGGGAAGCGTTTTTGTGAAGATATTTGCTATCTATTCCTTGGTCTCAACATATTCCAATTGTACCTCCTTATCTACCACTTTCTTTCTCGAGATATGATATTTAATTGTAATATGCTTTCTCCTTGAATGCATCACCAAACTCTTTAAAATATTAATGGAACTTATATTATCACACATAATTGAAATAGGTTCATCAAATTTCACCTTCATTTCTTTCAAATTTTTCTTCATCCATAAAACTTGTGTACAACAAGAAACTACTGCAATGTATTTTGCTTCAATGGTAGATAGGGACACTGAATCTAGCTTCTTACTTAGCCATGAGACTAAGCTTTCTTTAGAAAATAAATCTCCTTGACTGGTACTCTTTCAATCATCAATACATCATGCCCAATCTGCATTAGTATATGTAGTCAAATTGAGTCCTTACTTTTGGGGTACCACAATCCAAAATCCATTGTGGCTTTCAGGTAACGGAAAATACTAACATGAGTCTCTTTTGGTGTTTCTTGAAATCTTGCTACCATTCCAACTACTTGCATGATATTCAATCTATATGCAATCACATACAACAAAAACCCAATCATAGATCTATGTAAAGTTTGATTTGCTAGAGCTGAACCACCATCCTTCCTCAACTTACATCTGGGAACCATTAGTGTTCCTATTGGTTTACAGTGTTCCATGTTAAATTTGTTTAACATCTCTTGTATATATATGGTCTAAGAAATGAATATACCCTTGTCTGATTGCCAAATTTGTAATCCAAGAAAGAAAGATAACTCACCAGACATAGACATCTTGAAGTCTCTTTACATATGATTCCAAATTTTTGTACACATAGTATCACTGCTTCTTCCAAAGATAATATCATCAACATAAACTACCACTATTAGAAATTGATCATCTTTAGTTTTTATATGTATGAATTATTTTTAGCACAACCTCTACAAAAACCTTGGTGTTGCAAGTACTTATCCAGTTGGGAATACCAAAATCTTAGAGCTTGTTTAAGTCCATATAGGGCCTTCTTCAATCTGCATACAAACTCTGGTATGTCTAAATTCTCAAAATCTTTAGTTGCTCAATATAAAATTCCTCTTATAAATTCCCATTCATAAATGCACAATTCACATCCATTTGATGTACTTTGAAATCCCTAAATGTTGATAGTACCAAAAACATTTCAATAGCTTCTAGTTTTGCTACCAGAGAAAAAATTTCTTCAAATTCTAGTCATTCAACCTAAGCGTATCCTTTACATACTAGTCTAGTTTTATTCCTTATCACTTTTCCTTCATCATTCAGTTTGTTTCTAATGGTATACTGAAAGAACAAGGATCTGGTCAACTACTAAGAGGGGGGGTGAATCAGTAGATAGAAAAACTAATAAACTTTCACCTTTCATATAAATAACCACTCAAAGAAAACTTAGAACTATCAATGCAACATCTTTGTCAAGATAAAACTATCAAGTTAAACTTGTCAAGCTAAACCGATTGACTGTTACAACAGATAACAGTAAACAACTTGAAACTTTACAAACATCCAAATACTTATACTAACATAAGTAAAACTTCATTTCATATTGTGGCCGGTTATCATGACTTATCAAAGTGGATCGAATAGTTAAGCAAATCAACCATAAAAAACATAACCACAAAAACATTCACCACTTGACATAATATTTTGACGTCGAAACCCAAATGGGAAAAACCACGGTGAGATGAGACTCAAAAGATAACTATCTGAACTCTTCTAAAGTTCACCCTGTTAGGAGCCAAGCCTATTAAAGCTTTACAATAATTCCTGTTAAGAACAAATCCTATTAGAAAACACTAGGTTAAGGGATTAACTATAATGCCTTGTTAGAAGCAATACCCTGTGAGGAGTAACCTTTGTAAAGGATTTAGAATCCATGCTAATGGATCACCTTGTTAGAGGATTTGTATAACACCAAGCTTGTTAGAGCTTACCCGATTAGGGGATTTAATTGTTGTAATTGTTAGAAAACAAAAGGAGTTTGCTGATCTGTTTGAATAGAACTTCACTTGCTTGTTCAGATCCTTTTCATGCTCCTATCTACCTTTACTCAAACTGTAGATACATCATCCGGTTCGACAACCACACACTCAATTCAACTTTTCCAACACTTAAACTAAAACAAATCATCGACCTTATAAACAAATCAATTAGGTCAGTAACACAATAAAAACCTAATTCTCTCGTAGAGATTACAAACAAGTCGGTTCAAGTATGACTATTGGATTACATAACAATATCTGCACATGATTCAAGAAATCCTTGACCACTCCTTGAACATCGCTTCATTGAACTTAGTAACTCACCACGCACTTTGCATTACATGCAATATACTTGCTCATTCCCAAGACAAAAAATAGTAACTTAGCGCGCCAAAAACTCTTTGAAACTCTCTTCATACAATATGCATATGTGTCATAATCAGTACCACTCATCATCATATCATAAACCAATATAACCAATTCACCAGACTTAATTGGTTAGGGTTTATCAAAACAACAGGTAGGGTTTACCGGTTCAACTCTCCAAAGCTTAGCAATACCAGTTCACTCCACAAACTTACCTATCAGTTACAGTTCCTTTCACTTAGCTCTTCCTACCAGTTACAAAACATCATTACAACAATAAAATTGCCGGTTTAACTGACATCAATGAAAACATAACAAATCATTAACACAATCTTCATGCAAATGCCAACAATCTTCCCCTTTGGCATTGTTGGAAATACAAATATCAATACCATTGATTGTTGTGATGTGAATAGGAATCCTGGTTTACATTTTACCATGTACTCTCCTTGTCTTCAGTTTGTCACTAGTTCTTCTCCCTATAATCACATAGTTCATCTCCCCCTTTGACAACAATGCCAAAGTGAAAGTAAAACATACAATGTAAAACTTCTTTGTTCAGCATCAACAGTCTGCAACTTGATGCTCCCCCTATGGAATAACTCCACTCCTACACCAATCTTGCTATAAATTCTGCAAGCAACTCTGAGACAAATGTACTCTACATCATGCTCAATTCACCTCATGAAGGGGTACAACCCCTAGCTAACTTATAAGATACTCAAAATTAGTCTTAGGTAGAGGTTTAGTAAAGATATCTGCAAGCTTCTCCTTGGTAGAAACATGCCCTAAGATCACATCTTTACTCTGCACTTTTTCCCTGAAGAAATGATACTTCAATTCAATGTTCTTGGTTCGTGCATGCAAGATAGGGTTCTTTGAAATATTTATGGAACTGGTATTGTCACATAAGATCTTTACAAGTTCAATAAACTTCATCTTGAAACCTTCCAAAATGTGCCTCATCCAGATAGCCTGGGTACAATTCATATAAGCAACAACATACTCAGCTTCAGCAGTAGACTGTGAAATACAACTTTGCTTCTTGCTATTCCATGAAACAATTCTTCCTCCAAGAAAGAATGCTCCATTGGTCTTGCTATGTCAATAGTACCTTTCAAATATCTAAAAATCCTCTTGGTAGTTATCAAATATGTTTCCTTAGGATTCCTCTAAAATCTTGCAACTAGACCAACTGCATGAGCTATATCCAGTCTGTTGTGAACAACATAGTGCAATTTCCCAATCATCGACTTGTATTCTTTCTCATCAACAGATGTGGCCTCATCTTCCTTAGACAACTTACAACCTATAACCATTGGTGTCCCAACTGGTTTACAGTCACTCATACCAAATGTCTTTAATACCTCTTTCACATACTTAGACTGTGTGATGAAAATACCACTCTTCATTTGCTAAATTTGCAAACCTATGAATTTTTTTATCTCTCCTACTAGAGACATTTCAAACTCACTTTTCATTTCATTTGCAAAATAATTTCTCATGTCATCATTTCCTCCAAATATGATATCATCCACAAACACTTTACTAACTAGTATCTTATCTCCTTCAGATTTGAGATATATGTTGCTATCTTCACCGGTTCTCTGAAATCCTATCTTCATCAGGTGTGAATGAAGCCTTTCATACCATGCTCTCAGTGCTTGCTTTAATTCATATAGTGCCTTATTCAACTTACATACCATGTCTTTCTCATCAGTTAAAGCATAACCATCTAGCTGCTTAATGTATACTTCTTCCAGTGTTCCATTAAAAAATGCAGATTTCACATCCATCTGATATACTTTGAATCCCTTATGAGCTGCAAAATCCAGTAAAGTTTTGACACCTTTCATTTGGACACTAGTACAAAAGTCTCACCATAATCTTCTCCTTCTTCTTGTGCATAACCTTTGCAAACCAATCTAGCTTTGTTGCAAACTACAACACCATCTTCATTCAATTTGTTCCTGAAAACCCACTTAGTACCTATTACATTTTTATTCACCAGTTGGGGTAGTAGAGTTCATGTGTTGTTCTTCTCAATTTGATCAAGCTCCTCCTCCATAGCTTTAACCCAATGATCATCCCCAAATGTTTCCTTAGCAGTGCTAGGCTCAATAGTGGAGACCATGCAATATTTTTCTCTGATTCTTCTTTTGGTTAGCACTCCAACATCCTTATCTCCAATAATCTCTTCAAGTTTGTGATTGAGTCTCACATACCTCAGAATAACATGATCATTATCTTCAGGTTCATCTTCATTATCATCAGCTTCTTCTGAGTCTACCTATTCCGGTTGAACTGGTACATCAGTATTTGCTTTATCGGTATTAGGTTTCACAGGTTCTGGTTCCAAAAACAAAATGCAAGGGTCTTCATCCTTTTTCTCCACACTGGTTTCTCTTGAGACTTCAAGATACTCATCCACTCGAACATCATCACTCTCAATGATTCTCTATGTCCAATTGTTAAAACCCTTGTAGGCCTTACTCTTGGTGGAATAACAAACAAATATACCCTCATCACTTTTAGCCTCAAACTTGCTAATATAGTCACCTCTCTTAATAAAACATTTGCTACCAAATATCTTGAAATAACCAACATTAGGTGATCTACCATACCAGTATTCATAAGGAGTCTTGACCTTACCTCTTTTTACCAAAATCCTGTTCATTGTCTAGACAGCTATGTTGATAGCTTCTCTCCAGAAAGTTTTCTCTACACCTCCTTGTATCAACATCATCCTAGCAACTTCAACAATTGACCATTTGTTCCTCTCTACAATACTATTCTGCTGTGGTGTCCTTGGTGCAGAAAGCTACCATTTGATACCATTCTCTTCACAATATCTAGTGAATTCCTTAGAAGTGAATTCTCCACCTTGATCAGTCCTCAGACACTTTATCTTCTTTCCACTCTCCTTTTCAGCTAAGCCCATGAATTCCTTTAACTTATCAAATGCCTCTGTTTTATCTTTCAAGAATGTGACCCACATCATCCTTGAGCAATCATCAGTGAAGATCATGAAATATCTATCACCTTGAATACTTTTAGTCCTTATTGGTCCACATAGGTCTTTATGAACCAAATCTAACAGATGCTCTGCTGAAAAAGACTTGCTCTTTAAAAATGAGGATGTCATCTTTCCCAATTGACATTCCTTACATAGAGCATTAACTGGTTTGTCCAACTAAGGCAAACCTCTCACTGTTTTGGATTTACTCACTTTAACAATGTTGTCAAAATTCAAAAGACAAAATCTCTTAGCCAAAGCCAACTTTCATCTATTTTAGCAATTAAATAGTTGTTGACTTTAGGATTCAGGTGAAACAGGTTACCTTTAGTCTTCTTGATGGTTGTAATCAGTTCACCTTTGCTCCCATAGATTTTTCACATACCATTCTTAAACTCCAATGGGTATCCTCTGTCATTGAGTTGAGAAACACTCAAAAGATTGTGCTTTAGACCTTCAACCTAGTAGACATCATCTACACTGCTCTTTCTATTAAGAGAAATAGCTCCCTTACCTTTAACCATGTAGGGTGAGTCATTACCAAATCTTACAATTCCGCCATCAAATTCCTTCAAAGAAAGAAATTTGTTCTGGTCACCGATCATGTGATGTGAGCAACCACTATCAATGATCCAATCATCAGAATTATCCATGCAAGAAACTAAAGCTTTCTCATCAGATGTCTCTTCTTTAATGGCTACAAACATAATGTCTTCATTAGCATCACCATCAGATTCCTCATCAGTGATACCACCATCAACTACAATAAGACAATCTCTTTTTCCTTTTTCCTTGTACTTCTTGAACTTCTCTCGCTTGTGCTCATTATCACCATTAGGACAGTTAGAAGCTATGTGTCCAATCTTGTTGCATGCAAAACATTTCAAAGGTAATTTACCTCTATATTTACAGGTTCCTCTAGGCAACCGCTTGGCCAACAATGCTTCAAGCTCAACTGAACTGTCTTCATTATCAATTTCTCTACTGGATCTAGATTCATAAGTGTGATTGACATCTTTACCTTTCCTCATAGATGGGTTAGAAATAAAAGCTCTAAATGCTGATTCAGATTTCTAAACACTACCATTATAACCATTTAATTCAAAAGCAGTAAGCTTACCAATGATGGAGTCAAGGGTTACCTTATTTTTGTCAATAGATTTCAGCTCCTGAATGGTTGCAACTCGGATAGCGTAGACCGGTTACAGGGTTCTCAACATCTTACTAACTATTATGGCATCATCCATTTTATCACCAACACTCTTGATCTCATCAACTATCTCTTTTATCCTCTGACCATACTGTTGGATATTCTCACCTTCAGCCATCTGCATGTCATCAAACTTTCCTCTTAGACTCTCTTCCTTGGCAATCTTTACATGTTCATCACCGCTATAAATCTCTTCAAGTTTCTTCCATACCTCATATACAGTCTCCAGACCATGGACATCTACATACTCTGCATCAGACAAAGAACTGATAATAGCATTAGCACTTGATCATTTTCTTGTTTCTCTTTCTTCTGATCATTAGTCATAATCCCACTAGGTGCAACATATTAAGTATTAACATGTTCCCAGTATTGATTACCAAGACTTGATATAAATTTTCATTCTATCACTCCATATTTTGTAGTTTTCTCTATTAAACTTCATACCTTCCTTCTTCATCATGTTCTTCAAGATCTTTACCTCAAGTTGTTAGGCTTAGACCTTAGAGGACCTAACCTGGCTCTAATACCAATTGATGGTATGATGAAAGAACAAGGATCTGGTCAACTATTGAGAGGGGGGTGGGGTGAATCAGTAGATAGAAAAACTGATAAACTTTCACCTTTCACAGAAATAACCACTCAAAGTAAACTTAGAACTATCAATGCAATATCTCTGTCAAGATAAATACTGTCAAGTTCATCTTTTCAAGCTAAACTGGTTGACTGTTACAACAGATAATAGTAAACAACTTGAAACTTTACAAACATCCAAATACTTATACTGACATAAGTAAAACTTCATTTCATATTGTTGCTGGTTATTAGGACTTATCAAAGTGGATTAAATAGTTAAGCAAATCAACCATAAAAAACATAACTATAAAAACATTCACCACTTGACACAATATTTTGACGTGGAAACCCAAATGGGAAAAACCATGGTGAGATGAGACTCACAAGATAACTATTTAAACTCTTCTAAAGTTTGCCCTGTTAGGAGCCAAGCCTGTTAAAGATTTACAAAAGTCCTATTAAGAACAGATCCTGTTAGGGACCACCCGATTAACGGATTGACTATAATGCCTTGTTAGAATAAATACCCTGTGAGGAGTAACCTTTGTAAAGGATTTAGAATCCAAGCTAATGGATCACCTTGTTAGAGAATTTGAATAACACCAAGCTTGTTAGAGCTTACCTGGTTAGGGGATTTAACTACTTTAATTGTTAGAAAACAACAAGAGTTTTCTGATATGTTTGAATAACACTTCACTTGTTTATTCATATCCTTTTCATGCTCCTATCTTCCTTTACTCAAATTACAGATACATCATCCGATTTGACAACCACACACTCAATTCAACTTTGCCAACACTTAAACTAAAACAACTCATCGACCTTATAAACAAATCAATTAGGTCGATAACACAACAAAAAGATAATTCTCTTATAGAGATTACAAACAAGTCGGTTTAGGTATGATCATTAGATTACATAACAATCTCTGCACATCATTCAAGAAAGCCTCGACCGCTCCTTGAACACCGCTTCATCGAGCTTAGTAACTCATCACATGCTTTGCATTACATGCAATATACTTGCTCATTCCCAAGACAAAAAATAGTAACTTAGCACGCCAAAAACTCTTTGAAACTCTCTTCATACAACATGCATACGTGTCATAATCGGTACCGCTCATCATCAGATCATAAACCAATATAACCAATTCACCAGACTTAATTGGTTAGGGTCTATCAAAACAACAGGTAGGGTTTACCGGTTCAACTCTCCAAAGCTTAGCAATATTGGTTCACTCTACAAACTTACCTATCGGTTACAGTTCCTTTCACTTAGCTCTTCCTACTAGTTACAAAACATCATTACAACAATAACATTACCGGTTTAATTGACATCAATGCCAACATAACAAATCATTAATGCAATCTCCATGCAAATGCCAATAGTTTCTAAAAACCCACTTAGTGACCATCACATTCTTGTCTATAGTTCTAGGAACTAATTCACATGTCATATTATTTTTTATCTACTTCTGCATAATTGTTAGATTTAATTTTTGATAATAGTGTGCAAAGTGTACTTGTTCACTTGATTTATGATATTTCTCCTAGTTTGGACACCACTATCTTTATCTCTTATAATTTATTCATCTAAATGATTCTTTTTCACATACCTTGATGGTATCTTTTTATTGGTTATCTCTTATTCATTCTTGAAGTCTTCATCACTTATGTTATCCGAAGTGATCTTTTCATCTTCTTTCGAAACTCCATTTGGTAGCACTAACTCACAAACATTTACATTTGCACTCTCCACAATTTTCTTCAATCTCTTGTTGTAACATCTATATGCTTTACTAGTCAATGAATATCCAGGAAATATACTTTCATTAGTTCTAGAGTAAAAATTGCCCAAATTGTCTTCATCCCTTTTGATATAACCTTTGCAACCAAAGATTTTGAAATTATTTATTGATGTCAGTCTTCCATTTCATAATTCGTATGGGGTCTTCGTTGTCTTTGCTATAATTTAAGCTCTATTTAGGATGTATACTATTGTTTGACAACTTCTCTCTAGTACCAATTTAATAATTGTGCCTTATTTAACATAGTTCTAGCCATATCCCAAATAGTTTGGTTCTTTATTTCTACCACTTTATCCTATTGCAAAGTCTTGGGTATCGAATTTATTGTTTCTAGATACCATATTTAGCACAATATTCCTCATATCTATCAGAAGTAAACTCTCTATCTCTATCTAGCCTTAAACATTTGATTGTTCTTCTAGTTTCATTTTCAACTAATACCTTAAAAGCTTTAAACTTCTCAAGAGCATCTAATTTTTCTTGAAGAAACTTATCCAAGACATTCTAGAGTAATCATCAATAAGCATAATGAAATACATGCTACCTTGTAAACTCTTTATTCTCATTGGACCAACTAGGTCAACATGAATCAAATCCAATGGCTTTGTAATAGAGTACACCTTAGTAGGAAACCTAGTCTTTATTTATTTATTTGTCATGACATGGTTTGTAGCTTGTAGTCAGAAGCTTATTTATCTTGGAGACATCTCTTACCATTCCTTTTAGATGATTCTCGCTAGATCGTCAAAATTAACATGTCCCATTTTTTTGTCCCACAACCAACTTTCTTCTCTTTTAATAACAAAATAATTTTGCCCATTCGCTTCACTCAAGTGATATACATCACTGTCAATTCTTCTTCCTTCCACAATTAATTCTCTAGTATCCTTCTTTCTAATTTCTCATCCTTTCTCATTAAATGATAGACTATAAATGTTATCACACATTTGACTAACACAAGATATTATGTTTCAGGCCTTCTACATATAAGACATTATAGCTCTTTGGCTTTCCCTTGTTAAGACTCAATGTACCCTTTCCAACAATCTGGGTGACTAAATTTTTTCCAAGTGTAAAATCTCCTCTATTATACCTTTTAAGATTCATAAAATTTCTCGTCTCCGGTCATGTGACTTGAACATCCACTGTCAGTTATCCACAAGTTCTCCTTTTGAACATGAAGTGTTGTTTGGGATACAAAAGCTATTTCAATCTTTTGTTCTTTTGGATTCTTTTTCTAAACCTTCCTGGAATTTGTTCATTTGAGTTAAAAGATCATTTCTTTTGTTTTCCAGTACAAAACTACTTACAAATGGACTTCTACAATTTCTTGCAATATGATAAAAGTTGTTGCAATTATAATATGTTATTGAAATCAAATAATGGAGTGAACATAATTCTACTAACAAGGTTATTTCTTTTAATTGGACCTCTTCCACATTCCATTGCCTTGTGACCAAAAATATTGCAATTAAAACAATAACTAGATAAATAATAATTGAACCTGGTATTGAATCCTCGTCCTCTAAATTCTTATCTTTCAGATCTTCTATCCTATCTCTAAACTTGAATGAAGCTATTTTCTTTCTTCTTTCTTTCATCAGTTGTTATAGCTTTCTCTATTTCAGTACTTCTGAATCATTTCTCTTCTATGCTTACTATTTCCAATCTTTCTAACTACTCCTTATTTTTGTCTTTTTGATCCTTAGTGAAACCTAAAATGGTTCTGATGTGTGATGATATTTGACTTTCAATAATTTGGTCTAGCATTTGAGTATTCTTCTCAAACTTTATTTATAGTTGATTATTTGCTTTGTCAAGATCTTTTCTTAGGGCAATAATTTTTGCTTCTACCTTCTCACAATCCTTGTCTCTATTCTATATCTTCTGAATTAACACAACTTCAATTCTTTTTTCTTCCTCTATCTCAATTTTCAACTCAATAATTGTTTTCTTTACTTTGTTCAATTTATGAAATAGATCCTCTGAGTTCTTCACTTCCTCAAGAAATCTCCTTTTTAGTTCATTTATCTTAGAGAAGAGTAGTTCATTTATTACACTTGACTATCATCATTTCATCATTTGTTTCCATTTTGATGTTATTCTCTAGTGTCTCTAATGCCATGAATATGGCTCTCTCACTACCACCTTCAGTATTACTTTTCTCTTCTTCTTTATCAGATGATCCATTGTCCTCATTCACAAAGAAACTCTTTTGATTCTTGTGAAACTTCTCTTCTCACTATTTTGACTTTCACCATTGGAATCCTTATAGGAACACTTAGCCATTAAATGTCCTATTTCTCCACAATTAAATCATTTAAAAGATAACTTTCCTTTGTACTTACTTGAGCCTCTTTGTAATTTTTTGACAAGGTTAGAAACTTCCAGATCTAATTCATCATCAAAGTCTGACACAACTTCTTCCTAAGATGCCTTGAATGTTCTCTTTTACAATAACTTTTTAATTTTCCAATCTCATCTCATAAGAAGTTAGCAATCCATGTGATTCATCCATTGTTAACTTTTTCAAATTCTTAGCTTCTTTTATTAGGCCACTTTTGGAAAGAATCTTAATGGTAGAGATATGAGAACTTTCTTCACTGCACATTGTTCTTTTAGCTCTTCGCCTAGCCCTATTATTGTACAAACAATTTCATCAACCTAGAGCATGAAACCAACTATATTTTTTTTCACCTTCATTCTTAGAATTTCAAATTGAGCTCTGCATGTTTGAAGCTTTTCCTCCTTAACCTTCTTCATCTCCTTCATAGATTGTATCAATTTAGTCAACATTTCCTTGGTTGTTTGACATTGCATCTCCTTTATATACTCAATGTTAGTTGAACCAAAAACGACTACATTCCTAGCTTTAGCATTATTTTCACAAGATATCTTACCAGCTACATTCCTTGGGGGACTATCCAAAAAAAAACATATCCATCAAGAACATATTTCCAAACCTAAAATCCCAGAGCCATCAAACATGACTCCATTCTCCCAAACCAAAAACCATAGTTTGATCCATCAGACAATGAGACATGTTTAGCTGATGATCCTTATGGAATAACTAATTGTGTCATGTAAGGTCTATCTCAAGCTATTAATCTTTATCCAAGGAACCTTTCTCTAATACCAATTGAAGGCCACACAATATTCTTGGGGGGGTGTTGCAAGATTGATCAGAATGAGTTGTGTATGTGTTGTCATTGATGTCAACATGCTTTGATTGTCATTAGTGACTGATTGGTATAAGTGATATTGAGTTCCCTATGCAATTGTGTTGAATGTTTTGCCCCACATATCTTCTATGTTGCATATCTATCATTGCGGTTTGAACATGTTGTTAAGCTATATTTGGAGATGATATATTTTGGATTTCTTTCTCTGGATTGCTATGATGAGAAAGTTGTGTTTACCAGTATGTTTGACAGTGTTTGACAATGTTTTCATATGAAATAAATGCTTCACATTTTTCCTCGTTATGGTTTATGGCAGTGTATTTTTAGAGCTAAGTTATTAATGTCTTTAGCTTCATTCTATTCATTTGGAATTTTTTCTTGGGCTTTGAAAGTATGATTTTCAATTTCAATGGTGTTTTACTCTTGGTTTGGATGAGCTTGGGTGTTTACACTTCATATTGTTGCTCTGATGATTATGGGCTATTGTATAACATGTTTGATGATTATTTTGGTCCTGACTAAGATGTGTTGTGATTAGTCCACTTTACATTCTTTTCCACCAGATGAATGTTTAGTGTCAACCTAATTTGAATTGTGTTCGGTTAGTTGCTTATCCGACCTTGGGATATTTTGCATATGTAAGGATGATATACATAAAAGATAATTTGGTAAGGATGATAGAAGAAGAGAGAATGTATAAATAAATGTGAAAGAAAGTGAAATGTGAAGGTGTGTGAAAGAGGATCTATCTTCCTAACTAATTGATGGTTGATGTTGAGTTGGTGAAAAGTGTTGAGTAAAGTGAGCTTTCATGTGTTAGCTAGTCGAAGCAACAAATTGGTTGATTGATTATTGATGTTGAGTTGGTGAAAAGTGTTGACTAAAGTGAACTTTCATGTATTATCTACTAAAAGTAGTGATATGAAGTATCTACAGATCTTGTAGTTGTAGAAGTGTATTTGTGGTGGATTCTTTCTCTTTTATTCTACTTCTGTTTGATAGTGAGCCTTTATTTCTTTCTCTTAGGCAGTGAGCCTTTCTTTGTAAAAATCACCTTACCTGGTGTCACCCTAATAGGTCTTCATATCTTGAGAATAACTTCTCAATGGTTTTTCTCCTAACAGGGTTTTCCACATAAAATTTGGTGTCTCATTATGTATATTGTGTTTTGATGTTTCTGTTGTCATGAAAGATGCACCCGCTTCCGCCAAGCAAATCAATACCAGTACTTGAGAGATCCCATGACATGGAAACGAATCTCAAGTTGTGGGTGAACTTTGAATGAGAAACGAATCTTCGAGTTATGGGCCGGATCCCTTTGAATACCTCCTAAACTAACGAAGGGTATGGAAAAGAGTAAGAAATGATTGGAAAACTGAAAATTTAAACTATTCTAGGAGGTGATGCACCAAGTTGATTTCTAAATTGATAGGAAATCTTCCTCAAACCACCAATTTGCACAATGAAACTCCTGATCCATTAGACATAAATATTTCATGCAAAGGATCTTTAATTCAATCAATTTGACAGTAAAGAGACCTTTCTCAACCAACAAGACTGAATTGAATGAACACAAAGCATAACCTATGATCTTATGTATGAGACACAATTCGAAAGGCTATAAAGCATAGCACAATAAAATACTCTCAATCATGCAAAAAATAAAATGAATCCTGAAATTGAAGGAAAAAATCTAAAATCTTTAGTATAATATTTGTCATAAACTGCAAAGTTAGCTACAACAAGAATTCTCTGCAATGAGCATGAGAATAGTAATCAAGAACTAGCAATTTTTTTTTTTTTCCAATTTATACAAAAAGGCCTTACAAGATGCAAATAAATCAAACTCCCAATGAACTGAAGTGAACTCCAACTAAAAATATCTCCTCCAAAGTCTGATCCATGAACAAAAATAAAAATCCATGAAAATAGGCTTCAAATCATACAAAAATATGTGAAACACATCTCAATCTCTTGGTCAACTCATAGTTGACCCATGTGGCACTCAAACTTAAGCACCAACTCCTCAAAATCATGAGAAAAACTCATGCAAAAGCCCACTCCAAGCTCGAATCCGACCTCTAAAACTATCAAATAACTTCTCTCACGAGTTTTGATTTTAGCATGTATGCATAATAGGGAAAGTTTTTAAGATAAATATCTAAGGCACATATGTAATAAATACTAAGAAGATTCATAATTTCATCCAACTTAAGTATTTATTTTACAAATTTTCTCTATTGTGCCTATATGCTAAAACCAAACTCATAGATACCCATTATGATGCCAATACTAATTATTTTCACACATACATATAGGGATATAAAGATTAAAAATATCCTTATATATATATGTAAAAGTAATTAATAATAATAATTATTAATTATTATATTAATAATAATAATTAATTATTATATTAACAATAATAATTAATAATTATTATATTAATAATGGCATATGTTTTTGTTTAATAAAAAAGCCATATTAATATATTAATTAATAATAATTCCATGTGAGAAAATGACAATATAATCATATAATTTAAGGTTTTAAAAGACTTAGGGTTTTTAAGCCTCCGCACGACTATCACATTACATGCATCTATTTGTTTCTCTAAAAAAACATAAAAGAAAATAAGCCCATTCAATAACATTGGGGCATGCATCAAAAGATGAAAACCCTAAATTTGTGCATTCTTTTCTTGAATCTTGGAAGACAAACTCTGTTATGGCTCCCTGCATAATGAACTCTCTACATGTTTAAGCTAGGTTTTTGAGTGGCTCTTTGACTCTTGGATGAATTTGGACTTATCAGATGGGTTGGCATGATAAGCACAGTATTTGATTTTTTTTCTTCTTCCTTCTGTTGCTATCTTTTTTGCATGATTTAAAAAGTTTGAGCTTCTTAGCTGTTGGATATTGGCTTCAACTATGCATATCTTTTAGGGTTTTTATAATAGATTTGAATTGATTACCACTGTATTAGGGCTCATGCTCCTGACCTTTGAAGTTTTTACTCTCTGCTCAAAGGTCTGATCGGTAATTGTGAGGCTTTTTTTGTGAGGTTTATTGAATCTTTTGATGACTGTTAGTTGCTCATTGTAGCTACACATAGGGTCAAATTGTGGATGTCTTGCATGGTTTTATAACTTTTCACAACTTGGGCTTGTAATCTTTGAAGGCACTGTGACTGCATATTCAGATTTTCCCTTGAGTCTTGATCTATGAAATAAGACCTCCAAACTCATATTCTTGGTGTTGTCTTTTTTTTTTTTGGGTCTGAAACTATTATTGACAAGATTGTTGTTGCTGAAGCATATCCAATAAAATTACTAATCACTTCTCCTCTATATTATGCTTTAGATTTTGATAGCTTTTGAGGACTGATACCATTTTATCTATGGATATAAAACTACATTCATGTCTACTACTAGACTGTTTTGAGACTGTTAATACTGTAATAATCTTTTGAAAGTGTATAAGGCTTGGCCATAGTATATGGATATTGTGGGTTCCAACCCCACCGTGGTTTTTCCCTTTCCGGGTTTCCACATAAAAATTTAGGTGTTGTGGATCTGTGGTTTATTTACTATATGTTTATGTTCTTTTCTATTATGCATTTCTAACTGGTGGATAATTAATAAGTTTGTGGATTTGATTTCTGGTATATCACTGATTCACCCCCCCTTCTCAGTGATCTCTGATTCTAACAATTGGTATTAGAGACTAGTTCCTTTGAGGAAGCTTAATCGCTTGAGGAAGATTTGGGAGATTGATTATATGGATTCTGGTTTTCAAAGACAATTCAATGTGGCACTTCTGGATCTTGATGCAGCTATAAATGAGATTTGTACCTTGAAGAAGAACCTGAATGCTGTTGATGAATTCATTAGTGAGCCAAAGGATCAAGAAAGTATCTATAGAGGAAAGTGATGATACAATGAATCAATAATGATCTGGTCAACTACTAAGAGGGGGGGGGGTGAATCAGTAGATAGAAAATAAACAAAAATTTCACCAAACTTAAACGCAACTCATAAACAACTTCTGAAACTAACTGGTTTAGATACTAAAGCATAAACTGTTATTGCACTGCCAAGTTTACCGGTTGACTAAGATATCAAAATAACAGTGTAATCAAATCTATAACTTAGATACCTTTATCCAAAACATCAAAACACCTTACTACCATTAATAATGGCTCATTTCATATCACTTCTAGTCATGTAAACATGTCTTAGTGGTTTTACCAGTTAAACATATTAACCATATAAAAAACATACACAAAATCATTCACCACTTAACACATTAATTTTTGACATGGAAACCCAAATGGGAAAAACCACGGTGGGGATGAATACCTACAAGTATTCTAAACTTTTCTAAAGTTTGCCATATTAGGAGCCAAGCCTTGTTAGAAGCTTTACAAAAATGTCCTGTTGAGAACAGATCCGGTTAAGGACCACCCAGTTAAGGGATTGACTATAATACCCTGCTAAGAGCAATACCCTATTAGGAGTAACCTTGGTAGAGGATTTGAAATCCAAGCTAATGGATCACCTGGTTAGAGGATGTAGATAGTACTAAGCCTGTTAAATCTTACTCAGTTAGGGGATTTAATTGTTGTAATTGTTAGAGAACAATAGGGTCTTGTTGATCTGGTAATAGCACTCCTCTGCTTGATCAGATCCTTTTAAGCTCCCATATGCCTTCAAAACATTCTACAGATACTCCTTCTGGTTCGACAACAATCAGACTAACACACATAACCAAAATTTCCAACCACATTACAAAACAACTCATCGACCTTATAATCAAATACAATAGGTTGGTAACACATCACAAAACCTAAGATCTCATAGAGATTACAAACATATCAGTTCAAACATGACTGTTAGATTACATAGTAATCATTTGCACATTGTCCAAGACAACCTCAACTGCTCTTTGATCACCGCTCATCAAATCTTGTAATTCATCACGCGGTTTCCACTTCATGCTAAGCATTTGATCATTCCCGAGATAAACAATTGTCTTCACGTGCTGAAATCACTTTGAAACTCATCACGTGCAACATGCATACGTGGCATAACCATTTCTGATCATCATTCAATCATAGAACATCGTAATCGATTCTCCAAGCTCCATCGGTTAGGGTTCAACTTATCAACATGTTAGGGTTACCGGTTATCACTCTTCCTGAAACAACAATACTGGTTTCCAACTGCTTCACTACCGGTTGCACTACTACATCACTACCAGTTGTAATATAACTCCATTACCAGTTATAATTGACACCAATAAAAAACTATACTTTATAAATGCAATCTTCATACAATTCCAACAATCTCCCCCTTTGGCATTCATGGCAATACAAATATCAATACCACCTATTTGTGATGATTGAGAGTAATGCACATAAATAGGTATAGGAATTCAGGTTTACATTTTCCATGTACTCTTCTTCAACTATATCTCCATGTCTTCAACTGTTAACTGGCTATAGTTCTTCTCCCCCTTTGACAACAATGCCAAAGTGAAAGTAAAACATGCAGTGTCATACTTCACTATTTTGCAACTAGCTACTCCCCCTGTGGAGTAGTTCCACTCAACACCAATCCTGCTAAAAATTTTTTAGTAATCTTCGAAATTGATGTCTTCTACATCTTCTCAATAAATTTCATGCAGGGGTACAACCCCTAGCTTGCCTCTAAGATACTCAAATGTCCCCTTAGGTAGAGGTTTAGTAAAGATATCTGCAAGTTGTTGTTTGGAAGAAACATGCTCCAGTGACATATCTTTACTCTACACTTTCTCTCTCAAGAAATGATACTTTAACTCAATATGCTTTGTTCTTGCATGCAACACCGAGTTCTTTGAAATATTTATTGCACTTGTATTATCACATAAAATCCTTACCGATTCTATAATATTCAACTTAAAACCTTCTAGAATGTGTTTCATCTAGATTGCTTGAGTGCAATTCATGTATACTGCAACATATTCTGCTTCAGTAGTTGACTATGATATGCAACTCTGCTTCTTGCTGCTCCAAGATACAAGCCTTCCTCCAAGAAAGAATGCACCTCTGGTTGTGCTCTTCCTATCATCAACATTTCTTGCCCAGTTTGCATCTGTATAGATTTTTAAATCAAAGTCTCCTGCATATGGATACCATAATCCATAATCAATTGTACCTTTCAAATATCTAAATATCCTTTTAGTTGCTACCATGTGTGTCTCCTTCGGGCTCTTCTGAAATTTGGCAACTAAACCAACTGCATGAGCAATATCTGCTCTGCTGTGAACAACACAATGTAGTTTCCCTATCATAGACCTAAACTCTTTTTCATCAACTGATACAGAATCATCCTCCTTGGACAGTTTACCACCTGTAACCATTGGTGTCCCAACTGGTTTACAGTCTTCCATTCCAAAAGTCTTCAATACCTCTTTCACATATTTGGACTGTGTGATAAAGATACCATTCTTCATCTATTGAATTTGCAACCCTATAAATTTTTTTATCTCTCCTACTAGAGACATTTCAAATTCAATTTTCATCTCATTAGCAAAGTCATCACACATGTCATCATTGCCTCCAAAAATAATATCATCCACAAATACCTCATGAACCAATATCTTATCTCCTTCAATCTTGAGATATATATTTCCATCTTCACCGGTTCTCTGAGAACCTATCTTCACCAAGTGTGAATGTAGTCTTTCATACCATGCTCTTGGTGCTTGCTTTAGTCCATATAGTGGCTTGTGTAGTTTGCACACTATATCCTTTACTTCAGTCAAAGCATAACCATTTGGCTGTTCAATATAAACTTTCCTCTTCCAATATTCCATTTAGAAATGCTGACTTCACATCCATCTGATATACTTTGAATCCTTTATATGCTACAAATGCAAGTAGAGTCCCGACACCTTCCAATCTTGCAACTGGTGCAAATGTATTGCCATAGTCTTCACCTTCTTCTTGTGCATAACCTTTGTATACCAGTCTGGCTTTATTTCTGACTACCACTCCATCTTCATTCAATTTATTCCTGAATACCCATTTAGTACCTATATCATTTTTGTTCACTGGTTTGGGTACAAGTATTCAAGTATTGTTCTTCTCAATCTGGTCAAGTTCTTCTTCCATCGCCTTGATCTAGTGGTCATCTCCAAAAGCTTCTTTGCTGTTCTATGCTCAATAGTGGAGATCATAAAATAATTCTCTCTTATTCTTCTTCTAGTTAATACACTAGAATCTTTATCTCCAATAATCTGATCAGTATTATGATTGAGTCTAACATACCTTGGAATAGCATGGTCATGGTGATGCAGGAGCATCCCCGGTTCACAGCAATTGTGCATCAAACAAAAACATTTCTTTTTCTGTTTTGTTTTCTATTTGTAGTTTCAATTTTCCTTTCTGTGTGTCCCGGTTTTGGCTCACCGGTTCCTATGGAGTTGGATTCTACTTGAAGACTTGATCACCCTGCTTGCTTTCTAACCACATCTCTTTTGGATCACTTTTCGATAAGATATCGCTAATGGTTTCCTTGTCGGTTTCTTGTTACCGGTTGCCTGAGACCTATTCTAGTGATCTATCGGAACCCATTCCGAAACTTGTAGAGCCTTAGACATTGATCTTGATGTTGCTTGGCATGTGGCCGACCTTCTGTGTCTCATCCTTTGGATTTTCTGGAGGAATCTCTTGGCGGAGGCCGACCTCATTCATTTTTGTATGTTAGGGTTTTGATCCTTTTGGGCTGACCAAATCCTTTGGATCGATATATATATTTGCAATCATGCCTTAGAATGTAATCAATCAAAGAAAAAAGGAGTATCAAATAGATAGACTGTGCCTAGAAGATAGATCTTTTGATTCAAGGTCTTGATGTGACCTATTCTACTAGGTTCATGTGCCAGTATGTTGTAACTTGGTTGTTACCAGTTGGATGTAATTAACTTTCATGCAATAAAGCTATCTGTTATGCATTGCCTCCATCATATCTATGTGATTTCATTGTGTTTACTCTTGCTGACCGGTTGGACTGATCTCCTCGAGGTCCCTCCTCACCAGTGACTGCACCAAGTAGTATCAGAGCGAAGTTCATTCCAGAGGTTGCGTGTCCTAAATCTTGTTGTAAGGTGGCAGATTGTGGATCCGACCAACAATTGAAAAGGACTAGCATGGATCAATGGCGTGAAGAGGAACTAGGAATGGTGGAGCGTGTGGGAATGCAAACCCTATTGTAATGGAGATGTTGTGAGGAATAGCAGCTTAGTTAGAAGCCATGGAAATAGCCCAAAGAAGAGGCCGACATGTTGAGGATGTGAGCGAAGAGGAAGGAGAGGAAGCCCCAACAGAACAAGTGAACCTACTGGCAGTTGATCCAGAGGAGGAAAGGTTTTTAAGGGTTTTGAGTAGGGTGAACACTAAACCTAATTTTACCCCACCAGAATATGATGGGAACTTAGATTCAGATGAATTAATGGATTGGATCTTGGAGATGGAGAAGTATTTTTATTTTGAAAACACTGCAGAAGAGAGGAAGGTTGAAGGGTCATGCATCTCTTTGGTGGGAACACTTGCAAGTTGATAGGCAAAGAAGAGGTAAAGAAAAGATTAAGACATGGGATAGGATGATTGCTAAATTAAATTCAAAGTTTTTCCCGACAAATTATCAAGTAGATTTGTTCCGAAAGTTGCAGAATTTGAGATAGAAGGAATCTAGTGTGAAAGAGTACACCGAAGCATTTTACAAGTTGAACATCAGATCCGAACATGTTGATGATGAAATTGAAAAAATTGCAAGATATTTGAACGGATTGCGGATGTTTATACAAGATGAAATCAGTATGATCAAATTAGAGAGTGTTGAAGAGGCTTACTAGTATGCAATAAAGGCTGAAGAGAAATTAAATAAAAGGCATGAGCAGAGACAGAGAGGTAGAGGTGGAAGGTTTGCTGGAGGAAGATTTCAAAGAGGAAGAGGAACCAGTACAAACCAGAATAAGGACAAGGATGTGAGAAAGGAAGGTAATTTATACCAGAAGGAAGATAGAAATTTATACTAGAGGAGAGAACCAGATGGTTACAAGAATGAGAACTTTGGAAGACAAGACAAAAGGACATTCAGAGGAACCTGTTTTAAATGTGGAGGAGAAGGACACCATGCATTTGAATATAAGAAGTCAGAGACTACTGGAAGAGTGATAGTGATGGAGGAGAACCCACCAGATCAGACAATAAACCAGAAGATGGAGAACTCTTGATGGTAAGGAGAGCTTTGTGTCATACCAGAGAAGATAAAGAACTCTTGCAGAGGAAGAACCTATTCAAGACCAGATGTAAGGTATCCAGTAAGTGTTGTAAAGTTGTTATTGATAGTGGTAGTTCAGATAATCTTGTTTCAAAAGAGACGGTGAATAAGTTGAAATTGGAGAGATTGAAACACCCTAGGCCTTACCAAATAGAATGGATTCAGGATGAACATAAGTTGTTAGTAAGTGAACAATGTTTAGTAAAATTGAAAACTGGGAATTATCATGATGAAGTTTTGTGTGATATTATGTCTATGGACATTTGTCATCTTTTGTTGGGAAGACCCTGGTAGTTTGATAGACATGCAATACATGATCGGGGGAAGAATACATACACTATTGTGGCCAATGGGATGAAGAAAACCTTGTTACCTTTGGAGGAACCTTTGAAGAGTGAAGTGTGTATAAATACCAGAATCTATCTTGTAGATGGAAGGAAATTTATGGATGGACTGAAATATGAGAATGTGTGTTTTGTCTTAATTCCTAAGAAGACCGAGAGACCAAAACCGGAAGGAGAACACCCGACAAAAATAAGAGATTTGCTGACAGAGTATGGGGACATCATTTTAGATAAGGTACCTAATGGATTATCACCTGTTAGAAGTATTAGTCATTGCATAGACTTAGTTCGTGGAGCCAGTTTGTCTAACAAAGTTGCACACCGGTTAACACTGGTAGAGAATGAAGAACTGAATAGACAAGTGCAAGAGCTATTGAAGAAAGATTTGATCAGGGAAACTTTGAGCCCTTGTGCAGTACCAATAGTATTAGCACCTAAGAAGAATGGAGAATGGAGGATGTGTACCGATTCAAGAGCAATAAACAAGATCATAGTGAAATACCGGTTTTCCTTGCCTAGGATGGATGACATAATGGACTATTTGAGTGGAGCAAATTACTTTACAAAGATAGATTCAAAGAGTGTATATCATCAGATCAGGATCAGAGAAGGTGATAAATGGAAGACAATATTTAAGACAAATGAAGGATTATATAAATGTTTGGTGATGCCTTTTGGACTGACTAATGCAACGAATACTTTCATGAGGTTGATGAATGAGGTTTTGAAGAAATTCTTGGGTAAGTTTGTTATTGTGTACTTGGACGACATTCTAATTTTCAGTAAGACAAAAGAGGAGCATTTGTTGCAGTTAAGACAAGTTTTGCAGAGGTTGAGAGAAGAAAAGTTACTGATCAATATCAAGAAGTGTACTTTCATGAAGGATGAGCTAGTCTATTTGGGCTTTGTGATATCTGAGGATGGTTTGAAGATGGACCCTGAGAAAGTGAAAGCCATTGTTGAGTGGCCTACACCAGAAAGCATTGGAGAGGTAAGATCATTTCATGGATTGGATAGTTTTTACCGGAAGTTTGCTAGAAATTTTAGGTCACTTTATAATCCTATGACTGAGACCATGAGGGGAGATAGGAAGGAATTCAATTGGACCACCAAAGAAAACAAAAGTTTTGAGTTGCTGAAACAAAAAGTGACTGAGCAGCCTGTGTTGGCTTTACCGAATTTCAATAAGGCATTTCAAGTGGATTGTGATGCAAGTGGAACAACAATAGGAGCAGTTTTGAGTCAAGAAGGGAGAGCAATAACATATTTCAGTGAGAAATTGAATGATTTCCGAAAGAGATATTCAGTATATGATTAGGAATTTTATGCCATAATTCAAGCCTTGAAGAAATGGAGACATTACTTGCTACCTAAGGAGTTTGTGTTGTATATAGATCATCAAGCTTTGCAATATTTGAACAGTCAGAGTAAGTTGAATCAGAAACATATGAGATGGGTAGAGTTCTTGCAGAGTTACACCTTTGTGTTGAAACATAGAACTGGGAAATCTAACAAAGTTGTTGATGCATTAAGTAGGAGAATGAATTTGCTGACAGAGATGAGAGTGATAGTATTAGGTTTTGAATATTTGAAGACCTTGTATGATGAAGACTTGGATTTTGCAGAACCTTGGAAATCATGTAGAAAATTGGTTATAGTTGATAGAAGAAAATGGTTGGATTACTTCATTCAGGATGGGATGTTATTTAAGGGAGTTCAGTTGTGCATACCTAAAAGTTCCATGAGAGAGAACCTGATAAAAGAGAAGCATAGTGGAGGTTTAGTTGGACATTTTAGCATTGAGGAAACAATTGCATTGGTGAGTGAGAAGTACTTTTGGCCCCAGATTCATAAGGATGTTAAGAGATGTGTGCAGAGTTGTAGAGTTTGTCAAGTTGAAAAAGGTAGTAGTTAGAATGTGGGATTGTATAAACCTTTGACAGTACCGGTAAGACCTTGGGAGGATATAAGTATGGATTTTGTACTTGGCTTACCTAACACACTGAGAGGGAATGATTATATATTTGTGGTAGTGGATAGATTTTCAAAGATGGCTCATTTCATACCTTGTAAGAAGACATCAGATGCATTGCATATAGCAGACCTATTTTTCAAGGAAGTGGTAAGATTGCATGGATTAGCTAAGAGCATAGTTTTAGACAGAGACACTAAGTTTGTTGGCTATTTTTGGAGAACACTTTGGAAGAAGATGAAGAAAGATTTGAAGTTTAGTTCTACTTTTCATCCACATACTGATGGACAGACATAAATAGTTAATAGGAGTTTGGGAAACTTGTTGAGATGTTTAGTAGGAGATAAAACCAGAAGTTGGGATTTGATCCTTGCACAAGCAAATTTTGCCCATAACAATTCAGTGAATAGAAGTACCAAAAAAACACCTTTTGAGATTGTTACTGGAGTGCATACTAAAGGAATAGCAAATTGAGAGACATTAGCAGTGAAGATCAAAAGAGTTCAAAAGAAGAAGAATTTGCAGATCACATGGCAACATTGCATATTTGGGTTAAACAACATTTGGAAGACATGGATAGAAAATATAAGGAGAAGGCATATGAGAAGAGGAGACACAAGGAACTTGAAGTTGGAAATGAGGTGATGGTCTATTTGAGAAAAGAGAAATTCCCGGTTGGAACTTATAATAAGTTGAAGATGAAGAAGTTTGGACCCTGCAAGATTTTGAGAAAGTTCAGTTCTGGAAATACATATAAGGTGGAGCTACCAGATAGTCTGAGTATTTCACCTATATTCAACATTGCAGATCTTCATGAGTATCATGAACTAGAATTCAATGAGGACAATATTGTAGAATTGGAGAAACAATTGCCCCGGAAGGAACTGGATCAGATTGAATAAATTTTGGACAGTAGGATTGGGCATAGTACCCGAAGCAGTCAGTACAAACAACTTGTGAAGTGAAAGAATAGACCAGTGGAAGATTCATCTTGGATTTCTCAAGCAGAGGTAGACTGCCTTGGTTTCCCTCTTACCCTAGCAAAGTGAGAGGCTCACTTTTTTTATTAACCTAATGTAGGAGCATCCCCAGTTCACAACAATCTTGCATCAACCAAAAAAAATTCCTTTTCTATTTGTAGTTTCAGTTTTCCTTTCTGTGTGTCCCGGTTTTGGATTACCAGTTACTGTGGAGTTGGATTCTACTTGAAGACAATCACCCTTCTTTATTTCTAACTTCATCTCTTTTGGATCACTTTTCGACAAGATATCGCTACCGGTTTCCTTGTCAGTTTCTTGTTACCGGTTCCCTTTGTTACCGATTGCCTGAGACCTATTCTAATGATCTACTGGAACTTATTCTGAAACTTGTGGAGCCTTGGACATTGATCTCGATGTTTCTTGGCATATGGCCAACCTTCTCCATCTCATCCTTTGGATTTTCCAGAGGAATATATTGGTGGAGGCTGACCTCATTCATTTTTTCACTTTAGAATTTTGATCCTTTTGGGCTGACCAGATCCTTTGGATTGATATATATTTTTAATCATGCCTTAGAATATAATCAATAAGAGAAAAAAAGAGTATCAGATAGATAGAGTGTGCCTAGAAGATAGATCTTTCAATTCAAGGTCTTGGTGTGACCTATTCTACTAGGCGTGTGTGCTGGTATGTTGTAACCCAATTGTTACCGGTTGGATGTAATTAACTTTCATGCAATAAAGCTATCTATTATGCATTGCCTCCATCACATCTGTGTGATTCCGTTGTGTTTACTCTTGCTGACCGATTGGAATGATCTCCTCAAGGTCCCTCCTTACTAGTGATTGCACCACATGGTCTTTAGGTTCTTCTTCTTTTTCAGTTTCCTCATCCTCTGTCGAATCTACTTGCTCCAGTTGAACAAGTGTTGCAGTATTCATTTCACCAACTTCTGGATTCACCGGTTTCGATTCCAAAATCAGAATGTAAGGTTTGTCTTCCTCCTTTTCCTTACTGATTTCTCCCGAATCTTCAGGAAACTCATCCACTCAAACATTAGCATTTTCAATGATCTTATTTGTCTGGTTGTTATAACATTTGTATTCTTTGCTCTTGGTGGAGTAACTAAGAAATATACGTTCATCACTCTTAGCATAAAACTTACCAACATAGTCACCTCTCTTGATAAAAAAATTACTGCCAAAAATCTTAAAGTAACTGACATTAGGCGATATACCATACGGTATTCATAAGGAGTTTTATCCTTACCTCTCTTAATCAGTATCTGGTTCATAGTATAGATAGTTGTGCTGACAGCTTCTCTCCAGTATGTCTTAGCTACACCTCCTTGTATAAACATAGTCCTAGTAGCTTCAACAATTGACCAATTATTCCTCTCTGCAATACCATTCTACTGTGGTGTCCTAGGTGCAGAAAGTTGCCTCTTAATTCCATTGTCTTCATAGTATTTAGTGAATTCCTTTGAAGTAAACTCACCACCTTGATCAGTCCTTAAGGACTTTATCTTCTTACCACTTTCTTTTTCAACTAAGGCTCTAAATGCCTTAAACTTTTTAAAGGCTTCTATTTTGTCCTTCAAGAATGTGACCCACATCATTCTTGAGCAATCATTAGTGAAGATCATAAAATACCGATCACCTTGAATACTCCTAGTCGTTATTGGTCCATAGAGGTCTGTATGAACCAAATCTAGCAAATGTTTGACTGAAAAAGATTTGCTCTTAAAGGTTGAGGATGCCATCTTTCCTAACTGAGATTTCTTACATAGAGAATTAACCGGTTTGTCCAACTGTGGCAAACCTCTTACCGATTTGGACTTACTGACTTTTACAATTGTATCAAAATTTACATGACAAAATCTTTGATGCCAAAGCCAACTATCATCTACTTTTGCAATTAAGCAGCTATTGACCTTAGAATTTAGGTGAAACAAGTTGTCTTTTGTCTACTTTCCAGTTGCAATTAGTTCACCTTTGCTTCCATAGAGTTTGCACATCCCACTCTTGAATTCCAGTGGATAACCTTTGTCATTGAGCTGAGCAACACTCAAGATTGTGTTTCAATCCTTCAACCCAATATACATCATCTGCACTTCTCTTTCCATATAAAGAGATGGTTCCCTTTCCTTTTACCATACCTGGTGAATCATTTCCAAATCTCACAACTCCTCCATAAAATTCCTTCAAAGTAAGAAACTTACTCCGGTCACCAGTCATGTAGTGTGAACAACCACTATCTATAATCCAATCATCAGAACTATCCATGTAAGAGACTAATGCCTTTTGAATTGATGTCTCTTCTTTAATAGCAGTAAAGACAATATCCTCATTTGCATATTCTTCAAACTCCTCATCTATAATTCCTCCATCAACTTTAATGAGGCAATCTCTTTCACCTTTGCCTTTGTACTTATTATACTTCTCTCATTTTTTCTCATTATCTCCATTAGGACAGTTAGCTACAATATGTCCAATCCAGTTACATGCAAAACACTTCAACGATAATTTACCTTTATACTTACCAGTTCCTTTGGGTAACCGCTTGGCCAACAATGCTTCAATCTCAATCAGCCTATCTTCATCATCAACTTCTCTGCTTTTCCTCACCAGTGGGTTATAAACTGAAGCTCTAAATGCAGATTCAAATTTCTAAATACTTCCATCATAACCATTCAACTCAAATGCAATTAATTTACCAATGATGGAGTCAAGAGTTACCTTTGATTTATCAATAGACTTGAGTTTCTAAATGGCTGCAACTCAGATATCGTAGACTGATAGAAGGGTTCTCAACACCTTGCTAACTACTGTGGTATCCTCCACTGTACCACCAACACTTTTGATCTCACCAACTATCTCCTTGATCCTCTGACCATACTATTGAATGTTCTCACTTTCAGCCATTTGCTTGTCATCAAATTTACCTCTTTGAATCTCCTCTTTAGCAATCTTCATATGCTCATCACTACTATAGATATCCTCAAGTTTCTTCCACACTTCAAAAGCAATCTCCAATCCATGGACATCAACATACTCTGAATTGGACAAAGAACTGATAATGGCCTCCAATGCTTGATTATTCTCCTGTTGCTCCTCCTTTTGATCATCTGACAAAATCCCACTAGGTAAGTTATATTTAGTAACAAGATGTTCCCAATATTGAATTCCTAAGATCTTTATATAGATCTTCATCCTATCACTCTAGATTCAATAGTTTTCCCTATTGAATTTCAGACCTTCTTTCTTCATCATGTTCTCCTTGATCTTTACCTCAAGCTGTTAGGCTTAAACACAAGAGGACCTGAAAAGCTCTGATACCAATTGATGATATGATGAATCGATAATGATCTTGTCAACTACTAAGAGGGGGGAGGGGGGTGAATCAGTAGTTGGAAAACAAATAAAACTTTCACCAAACTTAAACCCAACTCATAAACAACTTCTGAAACTAACTGGTTTAGATACTGAACCATAAACTGTTACTGTGTCAAGTTTACCGGTTGACTAAGATATCAGAATAATAGTGTAATCAGATCTATAACTTAGATACCTTCTATCCAAAATATCAAAACACCTTACTACCATTAGTAATATCTCATTTCAGATCACTTCTGGTCATCTAAACATGTCTTAGTAGTTTTACTAGTTAAACATATTAACCATATAAAAAAACATACACAAAATCATTCACCACTTGACACAATGATTTTTGACGTGGAAACCCAAATGGGAAAAACCACGGTGGGGATGACTACCCACACATATTCTGAACTCTTCTGAAGTTCACCTAGTTAGGAGCCAAGCCTTGTTAAAAGCTTTACAAAAATGTCCTGTTAAGAACAAATCCGGTTAAGGAACACCCGGTTGAGGGATTGACTATAATACCCTGTTAAGAGAAATACCTTGTTAGGAGTAACCTCAATAGAGGATTTGAAATCCAAGCTAATGGATCACCTAGTTAGAGGATTTAGATAGCACTAATCCTGTTAAAGCTTACCCAATTAGGTGATTTAACTGTAGTAATTGTTAGAGAACAACATGGTCTTTTTGATCTGGTAATTGCACTGCTCTGCTTGATCAGATCCTTTTAAGCTCCCATTTGTCTTCAAAACATTCTGCACATACTCCTTCTAGTTTGGAAACAATCAGACTAATACACATAACCAAAATTGCCAACCACATTACAAAACAACTCATTGACCTTATAAGCAAATACAATAGGTTGGTGACACATCACAAAACCTAATATCTCATAGAGATTACAAAAATATTGGTTTAAACATGACCGTTAGATTACATAGTAATCATCTGCACATTGTCCAAGACAACCTTGACCGCTCCTTGATCACCACTCATCAAATTTGGTAACTCATCACATGGTTTCCACTTCATGCTAAGCATTTGCTCATTTCCAAGATAAACAATTATCTTCACGTGCTGAAACCACTTTGAAACTCATCACATGCAACATGCATACCTAGCATAATGATAATTTCCACTCACCATTCAATCATAGAACATCATAACTGATTATCCAAGCTCCATCAGTTAGGGTTCAACTTATCAATAGGTTAGGGTTGCCAGTTGATCACTCCGCCTGAAATAATAATACCAGTTTCCAACTGCTTCACTACCAGTTGTACTACTGCATCACTACCGGTTGTAATAAAATTCCATTACCTGTTATAATTGACATCGATGACAAAACTATACTTCATGAATGCAATCTTCATACAATCCCAATAGAAAGAGGAAGGAATTAATGGAGAAGTTGAATGAGAAAGAAGATCAGATCATGAAATTCCAAGACAAAGATGATGAGGATGACAAGCTTGAGAGAGATAATGTTGCTTTGAAGAATGAGATGCAATCCATTGTGATGAGACTAACTAAGGAAATTAAGGACTGAAAGAAAGAATGAAGAGAATCTGGCACAATCAATAAAGGAAAGAGCTGATGAATGCTTCAGGCTTACCTATGAGAATGATGAATTGATGCTTGAGTTGACACAATCAAGGAATAATGGTCAAGAACTTGAAAGATAGATTGCTACCTTGAGGGGTGAACTTGCTATTGCAAATGAATACAACGAAAAATTTAAAGCTAGTTCAACAAGGATTGATGAAATGCTGGAAATCCAGAGACATTGAAAGGACATGCGAGCTCTAGGATTTGATAAAGGTGAATCCTTCGGATCTGGACAAGGAAATGCAAAACCTGATCAGAAGAAGAGCAAGAATCCTCCGATAAGACAACCTAATGCTCATAAATTCAATGGTAATTGTTTTATTTGCAATAAATTTGGTCATATGGCGAGTCAATGCAGAAGTAGGATGAATAATGGAGTAAAGAACATGAACAATGTTCCTACCTTTACTAGTCAGTGTTTCATATGCAATAATTTTGGACACACGTCAAATGTGTGTAGAGCAGTAGTGAATAACTTTCAAAACAAGAGGTGCTATGCTTGTGGAATGTTTGGACACATCTCTAAATAGTGTAGGACAAGACCAAATCAGATGAGCTTCAAACCTATGTAGAATAATGTTGTTTGCCAAGCATGCAACAAAACCAGTCACATTGCAAATTACTGCAGAAGCAAGAATAGTTCTCTGGTAGACAAGAACACATCAGATGAGAGAGGAAAAGAGACAATAGAGAGATCAAGGAGAAGCATGAGAAGATGTGGGTGAGAAAGGATGAATCCAGAGCTGACAATGGGTCTGCACCCAAATCTGGTGCACGATCTTCAACTGGTAACTAGGGCTTTATGCCTTAGGGGGAGCTTTTCATGCAGATTCTAAGAACCCCCTCTTTGTTGGTCTGCAATCGATTTTGGAAGATTGCAGAAGGACTGAATCATATGTGCTGATTTAAATCCGGAAGTTTCTGAAGGATCTTGTGCTCTGGTATGAAATTTCATGAAGATCATGATAACCAGTTTTTGCATTTATTATAGTGATAAATTAGGTTTGTGAAGGATAAAAGTGCATCTCAAGACTTCATTTGTCACAATGAGATCAAGCAAGTAAGATTAGAGGAGAGATAAAAGCAACTTGATGATCTCAATAGCAATTTGAACAACTTTTAAGTGAATTTTAGCGCTCGGTTGTGAAGCAAGGTATTTATCTATTCAAATTTTTAGTTTTTTGCAAACCCTAAGATTCAAAATGGCCCCAGTTTTTGGTATTATGATGCCTCTAGTGGTTGAAATTAAGGATAGGGCTCATCCTATCTTTAAGAAACATCCATTTAAATTGGTTGAGGATGATCCAAAAGGTACATTCTCATTCGTGCCCTACAACATGCTGACAATGAAGATATTAGGGCCTATATTTATTGTGACCTTAAAGAGCTTGGGAATGCGAACATGTTGGACCTATACAACAAGCATTTGGCTGATGGTTTGGGATATTAGGAACCGGAAGGGAAACTGAGAGGGGAGGGGTGAATCAGTTGTTAATGAATTACAACCCAATTATAACTTAATCCAACTTAATACTTAATACCGTAAACCAAACTTAATGTCGGTTAATAGATTAGCAGTTAATATCAATACTTGTAAAACTCAATGCATAAAACAGAAAGAGAAACAACATCCACAACACATAACATAGAGATTTTGACATGAAAACCCGGTAAGGGGAAAAACCATGGTGGGAAACCTTACCCACAATCAGATGATACTATTGCAGATAGTATGTGTATACAAATGGGGTCTGCACATGCAAAAAGGCCAACCTCCTAGAGCACACTGCTCAAATGGGAATCACAATGATTACAGTAGGATGGTTAAATCCTATAATAATGTACTGCTCAAAACAGCATCTCCAATGCTGGATTCAGTACCAGTTAAGCTCTAATAAACACCTTCAAACCTTCCTTGAACTTTCTCTATGGTCCACTCATATGATCTTCAATATTCGCATATACCATGTTACAATACCTTACCATAACCTTACATACCATATCTCATCTCAAATGAGATCTTACATATATACAAAACCTAAGACCAAATGTGTAGGTCGGCTCACTAAGAATATTACAATAAAATCAATTACATATAAGTCTTGATGTGATGCATCATGTCGGCTCAATACATTTACAATAATATCCAATCAATAAATCATCTCCATAACATGTCATGCTGATCTGGAATAGATAACGCATACCGGTCCATAACCTAAACCAATTTGCCAGTAATAACAAGTATGTCAACCCGATTAGATCATTAACCAAAACATGAAAACCAAGTATCCAAACCATGTCTTTGACATAATCAAGTGATCTCCAGATGATAACAAGTTATCAATAGTGTCGATGAACCATATAACCTACTGATGAGCAATATACCAGTGACTGTGCATAAGTCACTGACCTTTCTGGTGAACACAATGTGCCAGTGAACATAACCATAGATCTCTAGAAGGATAAGTGTTGACATCAATGACAAAACTAATGCAACACATCCATAATACCAACAATCTCCCCCTTTGGCATTGATGGCAACACTAGATGGAAAAACATCTAAGTGCCAAAATAGAATGCCAAAACACCAAAAACCAAAAATCTCCAAAATAGATCAATACCAAAAATCAAAATCAAAATATAAAGAGTATATATCTCTCCCCCAATGAATAATGTCTCTTGGATCTCTCTCCCAAGAATGTTTTTCTATAGATATCTCTCCCCCTTTGACATCAAATGCCAAAGTAGTTAAGAATAAATACCAAAACATACAACCAACTAATATAACCAACTACTCCACCTGAGAAGTAGCTTTCCTCCATCAAAGCCGTAAAAAGAATTTCTTTGTTAGTTTTTGCCGGTTTGATGCCAATCTTCAATTTTCTAAGTCTCTACCGGTGAGGGTATTACCCCAAGCTTCTCTCTGAGATATTCAAAGGTTTCCTTAGACAAAGGTTTTGTAAAGATATCTGCAATATGCTCTTTAGTATTCACATAAACCAATCTTACTTCTTTTGCTTCAACATTTTCTTTCAGAAAGTTATATTTGATAGAAACATGCTTAGTCTTAGAGTGAAATGCCAGATTCTTTGATACATCAATTGCTGCTGAATTATCACAATAAATGATTATAGGTTCTTTGCATTTTACCTTTATGTCCTTCAACAATTTCTTAATCCATAATACCTGAGTACAATTAGTTGTTGCTACAACATATTCTGATTCTGCAGTTGATAATGATGTACAACTCTGCTTCTTTCTTAACCATGAAATCAATCTGCTACCAAGAAAGAATGCTCTGCCAGTGGTACTCTTCCTGTCATCTACATCTCCTACCCAATTTGCATTTGTGTATGCACATAGATCAAAATTTTCATCTTTAGGGTACCATAAACCAAGATTTGTTGTGCCTTGTAGATACCGGAAATTTTTTTTTACTGTTGATTCATGATTTTCTTTAGGTTTACTCTGAAACCTTGAAACAATACATACTGCATTCATTATATTAGGTCTTGTTTGTGTCAAATACAATAAACCTCCAATCATAGATTTATATCTTGTCAGATTAACAGGAGCTGAATTATCCTTCAATGTCAATTTATCAGTTGTAGTCATAGGAGTACTTACCGGTTTAGAGTTTTCCATACCAAATTTCTTTAGTGGTCCCTTCAAGTATTTTATTTGACATATGAATATACCTCTATCATTTTGTGAAATCTGTAATCCTAAAATGAATTTTATCTCCCCAATCATAGACATTTCAAATTCTTCCTACATCTTGTTAGCAAAGTCCTTACACAATTTATCTTCTCCTCCAAAAATGATATCATCAACAAAAACTTCAATAACCAAGATGCCATCATTAGTCACTTTGAAATATAAGTTATTGTCTATTGGTATTATGGATATGTTGCATTGGTTTTGTCATTGATGTCAACACTTATCAACACCTATCCTACTGGAGATCTTTGGTTATGTTCACCAGCAAGTTCAGTGACTTATGCACAGTCACCGATATTTGGTTCACCGACAGGTTATATTGTTCACCGGTCCTGAGGATGACTTGTTCTCATCTGGAGATCACTTGGTTATGTCGAAGACATGGTTTGGACACTTGGTTTTGGTGATTTGGTTATTGGTTTAATCGGGTTGACATATTCGTTGTTACCCGCAAATTGGTCTAGGTTATGGACCGACATGCATTATCTATTCCAGATCAGCACGACATGTTATGGAGATGATTTAATTAATTGGATATTGTTGTAAATGCATTGAGATGACATGATGCATCACATCTTGACTTACTTATTGTAATTGATTTTATTGTAATATTCTTAGTGAGCTGACCTACACATTTGGTCTTAGGTTTTGGTATATATGTAAGATCTCATTTGTGAGATAAAAAAAGAAAGAAGTAAGTGAGGTAATAGGCAAAAGGTATATGGTTATGGTATTGTAACATGGTATGTGCGAATATTGAAGATCATATGAGCAGACCATAGAGAAGGAGATAATCAGAGCTTAATCGATACTAAATCCAACATTGGAGATACTACTTTGAGTAGTACATTATCATTGGATTTAATCATCCAATTGTAGTCAGTGTGACTCCTATTTTGTGATTGAGCAGTGAGCTCTAGGCGGTTGGCCTTTCTGCATGTGTAGACCCCATTTGTACACACATACTATCTGCAGAAGTATCATCTGATTGTGGGTAAGGTTTCCCACTATGTTTTTCCCCTTACAGGGTTTCCACGTACAAATCTCTATGTTATGTGTTGTGGATGTTGTTTCTCTTTCTGTTTCATACATTAAGTTTCACTGGTATTGATATTAACTGTTAATCTATTTACTGACATTAAGTTTGGTTTACCGGTATTAAGTATCAAGTTTGATTAAGTTATAATTTGGGATGAAAGTAATAGACAACTGATTCACCCCCCCTCTCAGTTACCTCCGGGTCCTAACATTGTCAACATTACCTTTAGTGTAACCAAGCTTCAAAAGATATTTGTACAATCTAGCATACCAAGCTCTAGGAGCTTGCTTCAATCTATACAAAGCTTTCCTTAATTTGCAAACCATATCTTTATCATTTGTCAATGAAAATCCATCAGGTCGTTCAATGTAAACTTCCTCTTCAAGATCACCATTCAAAAATGCACATTTTACATCCGTCTAATATACTTTATAGTTCTTATGAGCTTTAAATGCAAGAAATAATCTAATTGCCTCAATTCTAGCTACCGGTGCAAAGGTTTCATTATAATCAATTCCCTCTTTCTGTGAATATCCTTTACACACTAATCTTGCTTTGTTCCTGATTACCTTTCCATCTTCATTAAATTTATTTCTGAATACCCATTTCGTTCCAATTACATTTTTGTCTTTAGGCCAGGGAACTAATGTCCATGTATTGTTCTTTTCAATTTGTTCTAATTCACATTCCATTGCTTTTATCTAGTGTTCATCTTTACATGCTTCAATAAAAAATGCTAGTTCAAATTGAGAAATTAAGCATACCACTTCATTTGTCAGTCTTCCTCTTGTCATAACACCTTGATACTTATTCCCAATTATCTAATTTTCTGAGTGATTCAGTCTTACATACCTGGGTTTATTCACATGTTGTTGTTCTTCAATCACTGTGGAATTCTCTGATGATGCCAGTGTGACTGGATCTACATTTTGTACCGGTGCACTCTGTATTGGTTCATTTATGATCATCTCAATTGCCAGTTCAGAATCTACAGACCTTGAATTTCCTCTAAACTGTTCATCTATCTTCACATTAGTACTTTCAGTGATCTTCTGCAATCTTTTATTAAAACATCTATATGCCTTGCTCTTAGATGATTAACCAAGAAATATTCCTTCATCACTTCTAGGATCAAATTTACCAACATACTCATCTCTCCTAATATAACATTTGCATCCAAATATTCTAAAGTATTTAAGAGTAGGAGTATTACCAAACCATAGTTCATAAGGGGTCTTACCGGTTTCACCTTTGATGTGAACTCTATTGAAAGTGTAAATCGTTGTATTCACTGCTTCTCTCCAGTACACATGAGGTAGATTTGCTTCCAATATCATGCTTCTAGTTGCGTCCAGAATAGTTATGTTCTTCCTTTCCACAATTCCATTCTGCTGAGGTGTCCGGGGTGCTGATAGTTGTCTTTTGATTCCATTCACTTCATAGAATGTATTAAATTCCTTAGATGTAAATTCACCTCCTTGATCAGATCTCAAACATTTTATTTTCTTACCAGTTAATTCTCTACCATTGCCTTGTATAACTTGAATTTTCCAAAAGCTTTTGATTTTTCCCTGAGAAAAGTAACCCAACACATTTTAGAATAATCATCAATAATTAGCATCTCCCTGTAGACTTCTTGTTCTTGCCGGACCACACAAGTCAATATGAATTAAATCAAGAACATTATTGGATTTCTCAGAAATACTCTTAAAGGTTGTTCTAACTTGGTTTCCCATTTGACATTCCTTACATACTAGATTATGAGGTTTCACAATCTTAGGTAAATCCCTTACTACCTTAGTTGAACTGATCTTTACAATGCAATCAAAATTTACATGAGAAAGTCTCTTATGCCATAGCCAAATTTCATCAATATGTGCAATCAAGCATGTCTTATCACTGTTATTCAAATGAAAGATATTACCTTTAGTTTGATTACCGGTTGCAATCTCCAATCCAGTTCTGTTCATGATTTTGCATTTACCATTCTTGAATTGTAACTGAAATCCCTTTTCAACTAATTGACCAACACTCAAAAGAGTATGCTTCAAACTTTCAACATAATAAACATTGTCAGTATTGTGCTTACCATCCAAAGATATAGTGCCTTTTCCTTTGACTAAACAAGCTTTATGATCACCAAATATTACTAGACCTCCATTATATTCCTGAAAAGATAAAAAATTACTCTTATCACCAGTCTTATGATGTGAACATCCACTATGAATGATCCATTCATCCTTTTCTTCAATTTTAGCTACCAGGGCCTGCTCTACCGGTCGGACAGTAGGTGTCGATTGGTCTTCTTTTATTACAAAAAAAGCCCATCCATTGTCTGTCGGTTCTTCATCAAAATCATCAGTAACTCCTTCATCAACATAGTAACAAGATTTATCTCTGTTCTTCTTAAATCTGTATCTCTGATATTCAGGGTTAGGCTTATATGTCCTTTTAGATTTCTCTCTCAATCTTGCATGTCTATCAAGACATCTAGATGCTATATGACCAACTTTATTACAATTAAAACATTTAAACGATGCTTTACCTTCATACTTAGTTCCAACTGGACCTTTAGGAATTTTCCTTGCAAATAGTGCTTCAAGTTCTTCTAGTTCTTCATTTTCTCTTTTGATATCTTCAAGTTCTTTTGCATAAAGTGCTTTCCAATCAGATTTGTCAGATGATGATGATGATGCTTTGAAGGCTAAATCTGTCTTAATAGTAGCAACATGACCAAATTCCTCAAGCTCAAATGTTGAAAGTTTTCCAACTAGGGTATCTCTAGATACTGATGTATTAGGCATTGTTCTCAACTCATTAATAACAGTTAATTTCATTTTGTATGCCGGTGGAAAATCTCTTAAAACTTTAGAAACAATCTCATCTTCACTTAAGGATCCTCCACAACATTGTATTCCTAAAACAATTTCATTAACTCTTTCCATAAAAGCATAAATTCTTTCATCTTCTTCCATTTTCAAATTTTCATATTTGACCCGGAAACATTCCAGTTTTGCAATTTTGATAGTGGTATCTCCTTCATTCAATGTCTCTAATTTATCCCAAATAGCTTTAGTAGTAGACCGGTCTAATAATCCCATGATTTGCTGATTTGATAATGTGCTCAAAAGTGCTTCTCTTGCTTTGCAATCATTTTCTTGATCCTTACCCAATGTTTGTGAATTAGGTTGATTCAGAGTAGGACCAACATAGCCATTCTTTGTAACTTCCCATATGTCTCTTTCGATGCAATTCAGATGTGTCTCCATTATGATCTTCTATAAACCATCATTAGTTCCATCAAGTTTAGGACCGTCCTTCCTGAAAATGTTAGTTTCCATAAGATCTCCTCTAGCTGTTAGGCTTCTGCAAAAAGAGGACTTAGCTCTGATACCAATTGTTAGGACCTGAAAGGGAAACTGAGAGGGGGGGGGGGTGGTGAATTAGTTGTCAATGAATTATAACCCAATTATAACTTAATCCAACTTAATACTTAATACCGGTAAACCAAACTTAATGTTGGTTAATGTTAGGTCTCGAAGGCAACTGAGAGGAGGGGGTTGAATTAGTTGTCTATTAATTTCAACCAAATATTACTTAACCAAACTTTAATGCTAGTAGATAGTTTAACAATTAATTGCAATATCGGTAAAGTTTAATGCATGAAACAGAAAGACAAATAACATACACAACACATAACACAATTATTTGTACGTGGAAACCCTGTAAGGGGAAAAACCACGGTGGGAAACCTTACCCAGATGATACTACTGCAAATAGTATGTGTGTACAAATGGGGTCTACGCATGCAGAAAGGCCAACTACCTAGAGCTCACTACTCAATCACAAAATGGGAGTCACAATGACTACAATTGGATGGTTAAATCCAATGATAATGTACTGCTCAAAATAAGATCTTCATATGCTGGATTCAATACCGATTAAGCTCTGATTGCCTTCTTCAAACCTTCCTTGGATCTTCAAATTATGTTTGCCTGTATATCTCTTCTTATATTCACATATACCTTACTACAATCCTTTTCACACTCTCCTACATAATCTCATAAATGAGATCTTACATATATACGAAAATCTAAGACCAATTATGTAGGTCGGCTCACTAAGATATTACAATTAAATCAATTATAAATGAATCAATATGCGATGCATGATGTCGGCTCAATGAATTTACAACAATAACAAATCATCTCCATAACATGCCGTGCTAATCTGGAATAGATAACACTTGCCGGTCCATAACCTAGACCTATTTGCTGGTAACAACAAATATGCAAACTTGATTGTACCAATAAAAAAATCACCAAAACCACGTGTCCAAACAATGTCTTTGACATAACCAAGTAATCTCCAGATGATAATAGATCATCCTCAGTGTCAGTGAACAATATAACTTGCCGGTGTACCGGATACTGATGACTGTGCATAAGTCACTGAACATGTTGGTGAACATAACCAAAGATCTCCAAGTGTTCTCAAGTGTTGACAAGTATTGACACCAATGACAAAACCAATGCAACACATCGATAATACCAACAGTTAACAGATTAGCAGTTAATATCAATATCGATAAAACTCAATGCATGAAACAGAAAGAGAAACAACATCCACAACATATAACACAAAGATTTTAACGTGGAAACCCTGTAAGGGGAAAAACCATGGTGGGAAACCTTACCCACAATCAGATGATACTACTGCAGATAGTATGTGTATACAAATAGGGTCTGTACATGCAAAAAGGCCAACTGCCTAGAGCACACTACTCAAATGGTAGTCGCAATGACTACAGTAGGATGGTTAAATCCTAGAATAATGTTACGCTCAAAATAGCATCTCCAATGCTGGATTCAGTACCGGTTAAGATCTGATAAACACATTCAAACCTTCCTTGAACCTTCTCTATGGTCTGCTCATATGATCTTCAATATTCACACATACCATGTTACAATACCATACCATAACCTTACATACCATATCTCATCTCAAATGAGATCTTACATATATACAAAACCTAAGACCAAATGTGTAGGTTGGATCACTAAGAATATTACAACAAAATCAATTAAATATAAGTCTTGATGCCATGCATCATGTCGGCTGAATACATTTACAACAATATCCAATCAATAAATCATCTCCATAATGTGCCATGCTGATCTGGAATTGATAACGCATACCGGTCCATAACCTAGACCAATTTGCCAGTAACAACAAGTATGTCAAACCGATTAGACCATTAACCAAAACATGAAAACCAAGTATCTAAACCATGTCTTTGACATAATCAAGTGATCTCAAGATGATAACAAGTCATCAACAGTGCCGGTGAACCATATAGCCTACCGGTGAGCAATATACCAGTGACTGTGCATAAGTCACTGACCTTGCCGGTGAACACAATGTGCTGGTGAACATAACCATAGATCTCCAGAAGGATAAGTGTTGACATCAATCACAAGACTAATGCAACACATCCATAATACCAACATGGGAAATCACAAACCTGAATATAAGGTGCTGCAGGATAAGGGTTTCTCATAGTTTGCACATTTTCTGCTATTTGATGAGGCAGAATAGATCCGCTACATCCTTAGCTGCATGCATGATGAGTTTATATGTCTTGATAGGGCTCACAAAATCACCAAGCAAGTAATCTGTGATGTAACTGGTTTAGCTGAAATCGGTGATGTGCCCAGTTTAAGAAAAGTATCAAATGACACCATCATAGCTACCACTAGATCCAAATCAGATAGCAAAGCCATGATTATGAATGACATTTTGGAGAATAATGTGAAGTTTTCTTCAATGGTAGTCAGATACAAGGTTTACCAGTCCAGCCGGTACAACTTAGTATCTGGTACTGTTATCTACTCTACATACCAAATGCTCAAGGAAGATAAGAGGTATGATCTATGTACTGCACTTCTGCATGAATTATTGAGCAATCTAAAGAAGATTAAGTAGGATAAAAACATACTTTTAAATATGGTACACTCTTTATTTGCCTAGCACTGTACTTCCTAAATGAGATACCCGGTATTAATGATATGGTCCAATGGGCCTATGATAGACTGGTGGCCACACAGATTAAGGAAGGTCTATGGGGAGTTGGTGATGCAACCATGAGGATATCTACCCTTTGGGGATATTTTAAAACCTTCCAAGCCACAAAGAAGAACAGGGGGAGGATTCTTAAGGAGGTCATTGAGAAATATGAGAAAACTATTTGCTTCATGGTCGATAAGGATCAGTGTCTGATGGAAGAATTGGAGCGCCAAATAGTTTGGATCATGCCCATGGGGTTTGAAGTTGACTCTGGTACACTTGAGGCATATACACAACACCTTCTGAGTCAACTGGTGGATCCCAAGGAAGGGATATTTGACACATTCAAGGATGACTTTAGTTACATATGCAGATCACTGCTTCTGCCCAGAAGAGAAAAGTCCATAAGATGGTAGAAGAAGTAGTTGCTCAAATGGGTTTCACCAAGGAGGAGGTGAAGAAAGAAAGAGAAAAATATGCGCAAAAGGAGGCCAAAGAGGAAACCAAGAAACCCAAGGTTGAGTCGGTTCCCTCCAAGGAAAAAACTAAGGAAACTAAGTCTACTCCTTCTTTGGTGGCACAACTTGCAAAACCTAGCCCATTCGAAAAACATGTGTTGAAACATTAAGAAAAACCCAAAAGAACCTATGTTGTATGGTGGTATTATGGATATGTTTCATTAGTTTTGTCATTGATGTCAACACTTATCCTTTTGGAGATCTACATTGTTGATTTGGCACTATGGTTATATTAGTTTACTATTCACCGACACATTGTATTCATCGACAAGGTCAGTGACTTATGCACAGTCCTCGATATATTGTTCACCAGTAGGTTATATGGTTCACCAACACTGATGATGACTTGGAATCATCTGGGGATCACTTGATTTTGTCAAAGGCATGGTTTGGATACTTTGTTTTGGTGTTTTGGTTATTGGTCTAATTGGGTTGACATATTTTTTGTTACCGACAGATTGGTCTAGGTTATGGACCAGTATGCTTTATCTATTCTAGATCAGCACAACACGTTATGGAGATGATTTATTGATTGGATATTGTTGTAAATGTATTGAGCCATCATGATGCATTGCATCTAGACTTATTTGTAATTGATTTAAATATAATATTCTTAGTGAGCCGACGTACACATTTGGTCTTAGGTGTAGTATCTATGTAAGATTTAATTTGTGAGATGAGGAATATTATATGGTTATGGTATGGTATTGTAACATGGTATGTGAGAATATTGAATATCATATGAGCAGACCATAGACAAGGTTCAAGGAAGGTTTGAAGGTGTTTATCAGAGTTTATTCAGTACTCAATCTAGCATTGGAGATGCTATTTTGAGCAGTATATTATTCTAGGATTTAACCATCCTACTGTAGTCATTGCAACTCCCATTTGAGCAGCATGCTCTAGGTGGTTGGCCTTTCTACATGTGCAGACCCCATTTATATACACATACTATCTGCACTAGTATCATCTGATTGTGGGTAAGGTTTCCACCATGGTTTTTCCCCTTATCGGGTTTCAACGTTAAAATCTTTGTGTCGTGTGTTGTGGATGTTGTTTCTCTTTTAGTTTAATGCATTAAGTTTCACTGACATTGATATTAACTACTAATTTGTTAACCGACATTAATTTTGGTTTACCGCTATTATGTATTAAGTTTGATTAAGTTATATTTGGGTTGAAATTCATTGACAACTGATTCATCCCCCCTTTCAGTTGTCCTTCTGGTTCCTAACATTGTAGTATCTCCAGTGACCTTAGAAACTGAATCTGAGACTGAGACAGGAAGAGATAAGAAAAAGGGAGAGTTTGTCAGATTAGTGAGAAAGCCTCAATCTGATGGAGCACAAGAAAGCAAAAAGACTAAGTCAGATCCTGCTCCTATTGGAAGATCCCAAAGAGGTAGACAGGTCAAAAGTCAACTCAACAAAGACCTTGAGTCTAGAAACATACAAGGTAAGTACACAATCATTCCTCCACTATTAGTAGATCAGTTGATAGATGAAATATTAGTGGATGACAATTTGAAGAATCTTGAAGCAAATTTTGAGCATTTTGATGATGGTGACCAAAGGAAAGTTGAGGAAGCAGTAGTATTATACTCACATAATTTTAGTAAGACATTAATTGAATTAGAAAAGTCCATTCCAAAGGACTTGTACTGTCTAATAGATGCTAGAAGAATGAATGCAAGCAAAATTGACAGAGAAATGAAGGAGAGCGAGCTAGTAAATGTATGTACTTGTATTACTCATGACAAAGCAAAGAGGCTAACTGAAGAGGCAAACAAAAAGGAATTCAGAAGCAATAATAGAATCAATAAATTAATGATTGAGAATGTAGGAGATTTGAGGAAAGAGATAGAGGAGATATGGAGAAAGATTATTCAAAATGATTCTCTATACAAAGATGCATTTAGAACATCTTGGCTGAAAGATAAGCAAGGTGTCTCTGGAAGTCAGAAGGTTGAGACTCAGTCTGAAGATCAATTGGAAGACCAAGGTAATACAATAATTGATGCTGAGATGAGTGACAATCCTCTGGTGATAGATAGCTCTACAGGCCCTGTGATTCAAAAGACTGATATTGGGGACAAGGGAGAGAAGAAAGATGTTGTGCCAGGAGAGGCTGAGGTAGCTAAGGTTGACAAAGGTAAAGGCATAGATGATCCAACAATTTCCACTCCTCCGGTTATAGGGATCTCACCTCAGATTCTGATCAATCTTGATGGCTCAGTTGATCTTGGGAAGATGTTTCCTGCTGAGAAGCTTATGCGTGTTGCTGCAGTGCAAGCTCAAACCAATCAAGATTTGGTGAAATCAGAGAATGAAGACAAAAAACTAATTTTGATGTCTATAGATGTTTTGCAAGAGGTGGCTTCCAAGGTACAATTAGATTCAAATAACAACCCCTCCAATAAATTATTTCAATTAATTAACAGTGTAAATACCAATTTTGATTTTTTGGAGAAGACAACTACTCAGAAAGTTTTGGATAGGTTTAAGGAAGTTAGAAAACAAACAATCCTAAAAATGATTGAATATAATAGGGTAACACTGAATAAGAGATTGCAGACTATTTTTGACACATTGTCAGAAGCCGGTAAATTATATAAATATTCCCTAAGTTCACTTTTGATATTGATTAACAGATAGGTGTTTGCTGTGTGTGTGAAAAAGTGATCTATAAGCTTCAAGCACAACACTTCAATTAAGTCATTATATGCATGGTTAGTAATCAATAATCAATAAGTAATAAACCATAACAAAGCGACTAATTGCCTTCTAAAAGATGCGAGTATAAGATTGCTCTCAGATTGTTATCAGCAATACTAGTGACTAGACTACACCAGGACGAAGGATTTAATCTATATGATATTAACTATATAGATGCAAGATGGATGAATAATTCAAGCAAATAATCAATTCAAGCAATAATGGATGAGTAAAATGGATGCAAGTAATCTAAAAAAGCACAATAATCTTCAATGACTCCAGAGCGAAATTAGCATGATAATAATCTTCAAGGGTGTTCTCAAAAATCTCTGGGGTAAATTGGAATGAGAGCTGAAGACTGAATTTATAAAGAATTACTAAGAGAAAAGCTCAATTTAGAATTAATTGAAAATAATTGAGAAATCAGGTTCAGTTAAACTTGAGATAGATTCCAATTATAGTTTAATTGAAATGCATTCAAATTTGAAGTCCAAGTTGTATTGGAAATAATAATAAATTAATTCCATGCATTTGTGATAAAAATAGATAATTCTTTTATTTATTCAAGAAAAGAGTCTTTTCAATGCAATTGAACTTCTTTTTCTAAAAAGCTTTGAGTTCCAATTTTAGAGAATAATTCAATAATTCAATTAATTGCTTTTTTGATTTCAAGTTCTAAGTTTAGAAAAAGAAATAATATCTCAAGTTTGATTTCTCTCTTAATTCAATTGTTTTATTTTAATTTCAATTCAACTCTTGTTTTGTAATTAATTCCTCTTTTGTAATAAATTAATTCCTTTTGCATGATTAAATGACAATTTTATTAATTAATTAAATATGCAAGGATATTTAATAAAGTAAAATGGGATAATTGATCAAAATGATATTCTTGGAAATGATTCAATTAATTAAATGAATATTTAATTAATATTGAGTAATTGATTTGCCATGTGATATTTGATGATTAAAGAATTAATATTGTGCTCAAGATTGATTTAATTGCCTTTGGTTAGGACCTTGGTGATGTTGTCGAGATTAGGGGCCCTTGGTTTAGATGACCATTTTTAGGGTATTACATTTGCCCCTCTTTGAATTAATGTGCGAGTAACACGTTGGTTCAAAGAATGTGTGATGTCTAGGAGATACCAGTTCTGAACTTGAATGATCACGAACTAGATGAAGAGCAAGGTGTTTAGCTTGATTCGAAGCGACAAAGCTGAATGAAGTCTGATTAAAGTGATATCGTTCCCGAACTTGATTGAACTGAGGAATGATAGAAACAAAAGATACCGAACTTGAACTTGATTGATCAAGAAGTGGATCTTACTGATCTAGAACTTGATTGAGCTAGACACAGTGAGTGATGATAAAAATCGATCTTGAACTTGATTGATCAAGACACGATGAAGATAAACTGTCTAGCTTGATCAGGAAACAAATACTGAACACTTGCTTAGATTTAGTGTGATCAAAGATACTCTTTAAATTTTTGATTGAGTTTAAACAAATAATTAGCTTGATGTGAAGCGATGAAACTGATTTACGTTAAGAGATTGATTAAGATGAAAGACAAATATCAGCTTGATTTGAAGCGATGAAACTGATATGCCCATCGCGATTGATTCGATTCAAATAATTGAGAGATCTCAACTTGATGTGAAGCGATGAAGCTGAGATGCCCCTTAGCAATAAGAATTGATTTTCTTTAGTTAAAAAAAAATTTTTGCTCGACTTTTGATGAAGATTTGAAAAATTTCTCGACTTGTGAGATGTGAAGTCATAAGGTCTTGAGTATGCCCCCTCGGGAGCGAAATCAAAAGATAGCGAGGGTACATGATAGACAATTGTTGACGATAATAAGTTATTTAAGCACAAATTGATTCTGAGGAATATTTGAAAAATTTGTCATTGATTGATAAGTTAAGCATAGAGTTGATGTGTAAGATTGATGTGTAGAATTGAAATGGATATTCAGCATTGAAATTGAGTGCAATTGGAAGAAAGAATGAGCATTTGATGAAAAGAGCGCTAAGTGGTCCAAATTATGAAATTGACTAGCAAAATGATCTTGAATTTTGATTTCAATCTCGAAAATGGAATCAGAGCAGTCAAATTAGCTAACGGTACAATTTTCATGTCCATCGGAGAAAGTTAAAAAATTAGGTTTTTGGCTATATATGGGACAAAAGTGTCATTTTCAAATCATTTTAACCCTCCAAGTTTGAAAATTCAAAAATCCTTTTGCGAAGAAAATGGTGGTCCCTACTTGTCAACATCAATTCGAGTGCTAGAGATGTCATAATCAACCCTGAAACTATGAGCCAACGGTAAGTGATCGATCTTAAGCCTCTTTATGTTTTCAATTTTGAATTTTTTTTGCTTATTTTTCAAGTTTTTCACATGTGTGGGGTCGAGTTTCACGTTTTATCGTTCGAGATAGGATTTTGTCTCATACGAGTAACTAGTAAAATTTCTTTTGTCATTTGAAGTTATTTAAATTGTCATTCGGGATGCACCCTTGTATTGTACGATAGGTCTGTTAAAAGACCATTTTGTCGTGCAAGACCCAATAGTTTGTCATTTGGGGCTGTTTTGTTGTGTGAGAGCTATACCTAACTCATACGAGATTCTGTCTCTCTATGTTTTGTTGTTCGAGAGACAGTGAGCATTTTTGAAGGTCTAAACGTGAAAATTTGATTTTGCATTTGAATTAGTTGGATTTGCTTGATGTTTTACTTCCCTTGTAGGCTAATTTGGAATGTTTTCTGATGCTTCATTGTTGGGTTTTTGCAGGTTCGATTACCTCTTGTGCTCTTTAGATGCGTTTATCCTCCTACTATGGCGTTAGTTTGATATTTATCTGAGGTTGAGCAGGCTCATATTGATGTATGTGGTTTGACTAATCTTCTTAGTTTGCCAGATATTCGTGTGAATCATGGAATGCTCATGACATTGGTAGAGCATTTCCATTCAGAGCATAACACTTTTCATCTGCTAGTGGGGGAGTTGACTATCACTCCTAAGGATGTATATAGGATCCTCCGTATCCCTTTTGCTAGGGATAAGGTGGATTACAATTCAGGGCACCTTCCAGGATTACAGGCAGTGAGGCATGTCTTCAGAGATCCTGACATTTTGACTCGTTCCATTAGTTGGGACATATTGATGAGTAGATACAGCAAGGAGTTTCCTCTGGCATGTGTTCTAGCAGGATTTATAGGCCATTTTTTGATGCCAGATAGAGGGCAACAGGGTTTCCAGTGTGGTTGGGGTAGGATGTTGATGAGATTGATGGAGTCCCCTCAGAGGCTTGGTTGGGGTTCTTGCTTGCTGACTCACATGTATCGTGGGATGCATGAGATTGTGTATAGAGATGGTCGGAGCATGGATTCAAGTGTATATATTTTACAGGTTTGGGCTTGGGAGAATCAACCCGTTTGTCGATCGGTGGTAGATGATAGTAGAGAGCTCGAGCAGCCGATTATATACAGGTATGCCGGTTATATTACGCAGCCCCATCTGGGCAAGACATATTTTTGGCAGTGAAAGTTAGACGATTTGATGGCTGTAGTGTGGAGACCTTATAGAGGTTTAGAGCCTTGGGATGACTGGCGCTAGTCCGTAGGGACCTTTTTGTCATGCGTCCTCTTATTGGGAGATCGCAAAGCATTGTGGAGTGGTTCGTCATTTCTCGAGTGATGAGGTTGTTACTATTTACTAAGTTGTCATTAGTTTTATGTTCAAAGTCATCCTATATACCCTAGTCAGTTAATACTACAGAAAGATTCAGTCGGTAAACACTAAGGGTGTCGGTTACAGAAGAAAGGCTAGTCACCGAGTAGCAAAGAAGGTACACCGAGTTAATTTGAATTGAGTGGAAATGTGTTACCAGATTCAATGAACCTGGACACATATGTGGAAATGTGTTACAAGATTCGAGAATAGGGAACTGTTATTTCATAGGGAATTGCACTTATGGATTTTATATGATTTTGAGGAAGTTTATCCAATGAAATAATTTCTATGTTTATTTATTTGATAAAACATGTTTGTATAATCAATGTATGTACAAGATCACCGCCTTAGAGATCTATATACAGAGTGATTTGAGTATCTAAGAAGAGAGGAGAAAAAGATGGTGAGTTGAAGATAAAAATCTTGTGAAAAGATAAGATGTGATGATTGAATAGAGGTATTCAGAGGTCACCGAGAAGATTTTCAGAAAATAGTTTAAGGGACAGAGAATACAGAAGAGGTCACCGAGTTGATCTATCAATTATCGAGGTATGCTATGAGCATGGTAATTTCATATTGAGCACATAGAGTCCGCTATAATATTTCAGATGTAAAGTTACAGATATTTTGTAAAAGATTTTGATTGAATTATTTTGAGTTGTGTTAGAAACCTTTAATAGGGTAAAAGACTCTATCAAGGTCTATAAATGGTAAAGCCTCTAACCAAGTACAATAGTTTGTAAAAGTGTTTATAAAAATCCTTTAGCACGGTAGATCTAAAGATCTTGATACTCCTAACAAGGTAAGCTATCAGAAATAGCTAAACATGTAGCTCTAACCGAGCAACCTTTATTATTGCAGTAGTGAAGTTGTGGGTACCATCCCCACCGTAGTTTTTCTCTCTAACCAAGAGTTTTTGTGTAACCAAAATATTTGTGTTATGGAGTGAAATGTGTATGGATGTAATTTCTATAATTGTGTTTTGGCTTTATATATTATGAGATCAACTACATACAGTTTATGTTTATCAGTAAGATTGTTTTTAAACAAAAGTTTTGAAGTACTGATTCACCCCTCCCCTCTCAGTACATTATCTTTCATTGTTGGACCTAACAATTGGTATCAGAGCTATACTCTTGGAAAAAGGTTTTACAACCTAAAGAGAAAGATCCCATCAATGGAACGCTATAAACAATCACACAAAATTGTGAATCTCCAAGAAGAATTAGATCATGCTAATCAAGTGATTGTAGACATGTAGAGACAAATGCAAAAATCACTGAAAGTAAGAAGAAGATTGTCTGATGATTTACAGGACTCACAAGAGTTGGTGGAACAAATTGAGACATCATCTGAGAATAGAATATCAGAAGAGTCTGAAGAAATGATTATAGAATTGAAAGAAAAGAACAAAGCACTAAATGATCAGCTTAAAGCAATGAGAAGGGAACATGAGTATTTCAGCTCACAGATGACTGAAAATCTTGATGCATTGAGAACAACTGAAGATAACATAAAAGGTATAGAAAGAGAAAAACAATAGTTGGAAGCATTGGTATCTGAAAAGAATGATGAAATCATAAGGATGACTGGAACTCAACATAATCTATCTGATCAATTAGGTCATGCACATCATGAAGCAACTCTGAAAGAAAATGAGAACCAAGCATTGAAACTTGAATTATCAAGATTGACTGATACACTTGAACAGAAAAGAAGTCAAAAGAAACACTGAAGAAAAGTTATGAAACATCAACAATGTTGGATGAGAAACTAAACACAAGATCACCCAACAAATTTGTCGGACTCGGTTACAAAAGAAACAACTCTATCGACAAAGGAATCAACACTACCGAGAAAGGAGAATCATCAAGGAAGGCTAAAAATAAAGATAAGTTGAAATATAACAAGCCTATTTGCAACTACTATGGAAAACAAGGACACACTGCCAACATGTGCCCAATCAGAAAAGGTAAGCTACCAAATGTCACTAGGTCTGATAGTTATTGTTACAATTGCAATAAGTATGGTTACACATCTAAACAATGTAGGACAAAGTTAGTTAGCAATTATTAGAAGGCAAAATTCAAGGGATTTTGCAAAAACCGCAATAGATATGGACACAATACCGAGAAATGTTGGTTTAAGAAGAAAAACTACATGTGGTCTCCACACCGAGCAAATGATGGAAGCTATCAAACTCACATAGATCTCAATCGACAATATACTGCAGTACCATGGGATTACAATACAAGAATATGGTGTGAATGATGTGGAAGGTATGGACATATAAGTGCAAACTATATGATAAGGTTTGGAATGAACAATCGGAGATCATGGAGAAATCCTGGAATGGCATGCTTTCATTGTCATAAAGTTGGACACTTGGCTAAAGATTGCAGACATCAACTCAGAGCAGATACTGAAGAGATAAGAATCAAATTACAAAAAATCTAGAAAAAGAAGGAAAATGGATCAAATAATGAAGAAAGCACCTTACCTACCGAGTTAGGTGCATCTACTTCCAATTAATCAATAATGTATAAAGGGACTGTGTCTTCACAAGGTTAGATCTTAATAGTTCTTATTTTAATCATGGAAATAACTCCAAAATCTACATAGCTAAGATATATTAACATTTCTGAAATTGTATCTAGTCTTACGATTTACCAGTGAAGTTGGTAAATGTAGTAAACTTGTCTAGTCAGTAAAAGCATATAAGGAAGTTAGTCAGTAAAGTGTAATCAAGTGCATTTAATGCTTATCTTACCTAACTGCATGAAACCCGATAAGGTAAAGGGTGTATTTAAAATTCTTTGTGTGGTCATTTTACACTTACCAGTTTTCAAAGAGCAGAGCTAAGTGAATCAAAGGCGATCAAACATTTTAGAACGAATTCAAGGTATTTTCACACAATCTTAAATGCATTTTCAAGCAAGTTAACCGATCAATATTAGTTGTGAATATTTGCATTATATTTACTAAGTTGAAAGCATTTTCTGGTTAGTTGAAACCCTAAGCAATTTTATTAACAGAAATCCAAAGTTTGAAATGGTTCCCAAGATGTAGAAACCAATTGTAGTTGAGACTATTGAGAAGCCCTCACTTAAGTATTCCTTACCTCCCAAAGGGCATCTGAACCTGATGAGAAAACTGCATTTTCTCTTATTCCAAATAAGGTTCTATTGGGTGAAGATGTAAGATTTTATACTAAGTGCCATGTAGAAGAGCCAGGTCATACTGAAATTATGGACATGTATGATGAACTTTGCACTAATGGAATCTTGGATAGTAAGTATGAGCATATCAAGGTTAAGGGATTGATCGAAGCTCTAACCTATCCTCAAGTTTTCAAGCCCCAATGGGTCAAATTTGTTTTGAGCAGAGTGCATGATGAATTTATGTGGTTAGAAGACCAACCATTCTAGATCACCAAGGAGATTATTCACATAATCACCGGATACCCTATATACAACCATGCCCGAGCACAAAAGATGTTTTCACAGAAGGAACTGATAACCTTAACCGGAGTTGAATCTGATTGCAGAGGTCTTAAGCTGAATAATGTAATAGATGCAGAACTAAAGTTTGCAATTAGAGTCATCAGTTATTGTTTCTTTCAGTCAGTGAGAGAGAACAGTGTACCATGTGCAGCTATGGATTTGGCCTATAAAATTGTGAAAAAGGGTATGAAAATTGATCTATGTGAAGTATTGTTGAAGAATCTTTTTGAGAATCTCAACACAATAAGGAAACCTAAGAAGAATAACTCTGCTAACACACTAAAGTTTGGGTCACTCTTAGTGTGCATGTTCTTCTATTTTCAGACGTTCTTTCCCTCAGTCGGTAACATTGTTTGGGAATTACATCAACCGATCACCCATCAGATAAATGATTTTATCAATCAGGTAGGTGATAATTTCAATGAGATAATGGATGCCTACTTCAATAAATTTCAGGAAAAGATGCATAACAGGTATAGGATCCCACCTCAGCTAGTGGAGAAATATAAGGATACTATATGTTTTGAAGTGGACAATGAATACTGTTATGCCAATGCAGTAGAACCTAGAACTCAATCTTTACCGCCTATGGGTTATGAGATTGATTTTGAGATCACTCAACAACACATAGATGCCTTTCTGACACTTCCAAGGCACTCGACCAAGATCATATATGGTAGCTATGAAGAGGTAAAAGAGAAGGTAAAAATGAGCATAGTTGTACCAAAGGCTACCAGAAAAGCCACTAAAATGATAAAAGACTTAATTGAGAAATTTGGAGAAGGTTCTACCTCCACACCTACTAAGCCAATAGGTAGGAAAGATGATCAACTTTCAATTGAGGAAGAATCTAAAGCTCAAGAAGCAGCCATCACTCTGAGCACTGAGTTGCCAAAGGGCAAAATATTGAAAAGGAAGAAACAAGATACACCTAAGGTATCACGGACTCCACTATTAAAACGACCTAACACTAGATCATCTGTAGTGTCACCCGGTAAGAGGCAGAAAAATGTTGAATTGCCTAAAGTTACAAAGACTTATAGAAAGTCAACCAAGAGACTCATTTTGAATAAGGAGTCAAGTGACACATAATCTGAAGACAAAAATACATTTTAGATTGTTAAAAGCACAAAGGAAGATGTACACAGTGTTGACAACTTTTGTGCCAAATTGAAACAATATGGAGGATTTGGGTCATTCAGGTATGTTAAATATGACTCCCGGATAGAAGAAGAAAAGAGACAAATAGAAGAGTCAGTAGTATGTACACTTCTCAAATTCTGAGTAGCTCCATTGGAAGTAGCTAACTTTTTTCCAAAAACATTATACTCTCATATTGACAAAAGATGGAAATATGCTATGGACTCAGAGATGTAGATAAGAGAAAGAGTTTTAGTACATCTCTTTCCAGACATTTCGGTAGATGATATTAGAAATCATTTGAAAAACTACTAGACAAATTTTCAAGTGAAGCATAGAACCTTGAAAATGATGAATGGACTTTATCTTGAAGTCGAAAAGGAAACCAAAGAAAAATGGCAAGAAATCTTTAAAATTCAGACTCAAGAACCTCAAGGTGAAGTAGAAATAGTTGACATTATCGAGCAAGATCCTGCTTCAACTATTCAACAAGATGAGGATGTCATGGACACTGAGGCATAGGAAGAAGAAATGATAGAAGGAAATGCCTATGCCAAACTGGTATCCAGTGAATCAGTCTTCGAACAGGTTAAGTCCTATCCTCTGGTAACTCAACGAGTGACAACCGAGATACCTCATGACACAAAATAAGGCAAAGAGGATCATAAGGCTACACAAGGTGAATCTACCTCTCAGGCCATAGATGAGCAAAATTCTCAAGCTCCTGCAAGCACTGAAACTACTGCCACTGAGACCCCAAGCAAGGAATCACCAAAGGCTACAATAGAGGCTATAGAAATTGACAAAAGTATTTCTCCCACTGAGCAACATACTGAGGAAGATCAAGACTCCAAAGCCATTGTACTCATTCAATCAGTGAAGGCATCATCATCAAAGGAGAAGAAAGAAAAGAAGCACAGTTTCAAGATAGATATGTCAAAGCCTATTGTGCTACCGAATGTTGACATTTCCAAACTAAAAGGGCAAACACTTATTGAATTTGGTGAGTTGTGCAAAGCCAAAGTAGAACAAGAAAAATAGATAGCCATTCAAAAGAAGAACCGAGTACTTCAGAAGGTTAAAGCATTATTGATAGACATGCTACCTGAAGCTACCGTAAGTAAAGATGCTACCATCCATATGCAATTGGATGAAATACTCACTGAATTGGAAACATCAGGAGTAGAGGCATCAAAATACCTTAGCAAATTAAAAGAAAAAGTGCTAACTGCCAAGATGATTGAAGAAGTACAGAAAGCCATTGCTATAGGTAAAATCAAGCTTGTTGGATTCATTGTTGAGTTGTCCCCTCAACTTAAGCACATTATTTATTTATTCCATAATTTATGTACATTTTCATTCTTTATTAAAGATATCAAGCAGAAGACCAAAGTCATTGAAAAAGAGATTACCGATCTCTCAAATAAACTGACTACCAAGCCAAATTCTACTCAAAATTTTTATACCAAGCTACAAACTTTTATGGCTCAATAGTTAGAACTTAGGAATGAAGAGCACAAAATAGGGATGGATGTTATGACTCTTCAAACATTATTTATTCCCCATCTGTCATCAGTACAAGAGCAGATCAACTGAGCTACCCAACTGTCCACACAAGTAGAGGGAAGCACTTTAGATGGTTCGGTTTCAATGTTAGCTAATATTAATGCTTAGAATTCTTTAATGGAAAGTGTCAAGGGTGCACTTACCAATGCTCTCAATGATGCTTGTACTAAGTATAAATCTATTTTTGATCAGTTGCCCCCACCAAATGGTAACTAGTTTTGGTGTTTATCAAAAAGGGGGAGTGTATCGAGTATATATAGAGTATCCGGGTGTACAGATGAAATTGTCAGGGGGATCATGAAACATCAGGGGCATGCAAATCAAGCTTTGTTCAACATATTGATAAGGGGAGTATGTATTTGAAGTATGTATTTGAACGAATGTATATACTGTCATTTCAGTCACATTTTGTAAGTATATAGATTTTGTGTTATGACTTTGAAAGGAGTTTTGTCAAACATACCAAACTAATGTCAAAAGGGGAGATTGTTACTATTTACTAAGTTGTCATTAGTTTTATGTTCATAGTCATCCTATATACCCTAGTCGGTTACTACTACAGAAAGATTCAGTCGGTAAGCACTAAGGGTGTCAGTTACAGAAGAAAGGCTAGTCACCGAGATGATATATATCGAGCTGTCTATGGAGTAAATTTCCTACGTCCACTGAGTAGCAAAGAAGGTACACCGAGTTAATCTGAACCGAGTGGAAATGTGTTGCCAGATTTAATGAACCTGGACACATATGTGGAAATGTGTTACAAGATTCGAGAACAGGGAACCGTTAATTCATAGGGAATTGCACTTATGGATTTTGTATGATTTTGAGGAAGTTTATCCAATGAAATAATTTCTATGTTTATTCATTTGATAAAACATGTTTGTATAATCAATGTATGTAAAAGATCACCGCCTTAGAGATATATATACAAAGTGATTTAAGTATCTAAGAAGAGAGGAGAAAAAAGATGGTGAGTTGAAGATAAAAATCTTGTGAAAACATAAGATGTGATGATTGAACAGAGGTATTCAGAGGTCACCAAGAAGATTTTTAGAAAATAGTTTAAGGGACAGATAATATAGAAGAGGTCACCGAGTTGATCTATCAATTATCGAGGTATGCTATGAGCATGGTAATTTCATATTGAGCACATAGAGTCTGCTATAACATTTCAGATGTAAAGTTGCAGATATTTTGTAAAAGATTTTGATTGAATTACTTTGAGTTGTGTTAGAAACCTTTAATAGGGTAAAAGACTCTAACAAGGTCTATAAATGGTAAAGCCTCTAACCAAGTACAACATTTTGTAAAAGTGTTTATAAAAATCCTTTAGCAAGGTAGATCTAAAGATCTTGATACTCCTAATAGGGTAAGCTATCAGAAATAGCTAAACATGTAGCTCTAACCGAGCAACCTTTATTATTGCAGTAGTGAAGTTGCGGGTGCCATCCCCACCGCAGTTTTTCTCTCTAACCAAGAGTTTCTGTGTAACCAAAATCTTTGTGTTATGGAGTGAAATGTGTATGGATGTAATTTCTATAATTGTGTTTTAGTTTTATATATTATGAGATCAACTATATACAGTTTATGTTTATTAGTAAGATTGTTTTTAAAGAAAAGTTTTGAAGTACTGATTCACCCCTCCCCTCTTAGTACATTAGCTTTCATTGTTGGACCTAACATAGGTAGTATGGCTGGCTTGAGGGGATCTTGCAGGAGTATACAACGTATGTGCATTATGCAAATGAGGAGAGACAGGGATGGTCTCCACGATTATCTTATGCCTTGGCCATGCAGGAGCTGACTGGTGTACAATGCCTTAGATGGGATTATATGGATGATGTTGTGGATGCGGGGGTATTGCCCTAGTATAGAGAGTGGTTCTAGTAGTATCCTTTTCCTAGATTTATTGATTTGGGTGAGCAGGCACCTCGCATAGAGGATATTGAGGATGATGCCCCTGCATAGGTACTAGGACAAGGTCCATGACAGGGATAGAGATAGAGAGTCGAGGCTCCGAGGTGGATAGGTGGTGATCCTGGTGCTAGTAGTAGCAGGGTTCTAGCTAAGGGTGGGTAGCAGAAGGGTGAGGGCGGATCCTTTGGGAGAGTAGGAGTGAGATTGGGTGGAGCTGAGGAGTAGCGAGCAGCTCTGAGATAGGTCCGACAGTGGAGGGAGGAGCAGGGTGGTACTGGAGGTGGAGATGGAGGTGGAGAGAATGTGAGAGAGAAGGAGATAGACACAGGACAGTCGATGAGAGCATGTCTTGCAGAGCTACAGTCATAGTTTACAGTGGCTCAGACTCAGCTGGCGGAGCGAGACCGGCAGCTTGCAGAGGTGAGGGCTGAGAGAGATCGACAGTTGACTGAGCTGAGAGAAGATCATGATCGTCAGCTTGCGGCGATGAGAGTGGAGCGAGACACCCTCCAACATGAGGTTTTGTATCAGAATAACAGCGCAGCCTACTATGTCGCAGCACACAGTGTGGCAGTTCCAGTAGCGCAGTAGGTGATTCCTTATTCTCAATATATGGCATGCTCTAAGGAAGCTCGGGCACCTCAAAAAGATCTCGATCATTAGGCTCCTTCTCCTCCGCCAGACGATGAGGGAGAGGCTCAGAGCTAGATATTCTTCTTGTAGCTCAGATATATTTTTTGTAGACACACCCATTTTTTTGTAACCTATACGATTCTTGCTCCAATGGGAGTTTGTATATGTCATTCAACATCATTTTGTACCTTTAGACTTGACATGATATATATATATATATATATATATATATATATATATATATATATATATATATATATATATATATATATATATATATATATATATATATATATATATATATATGCGAGATCTGATTTGACTTCATCGTACTTGTGTTGATTCATTTATGAGATGTCTTTTATATGCTTTATTCTATATGTATGGATTTCTTTTCAATATGAATGTAATGAAAATGATCATGGATGTCTATTTTTGGTTCTTTTCATATGCAAATAAATGAATGAGCAATGAGTAATATGAGTAATGCAATGTTTCATTTTTCTATGCAATAAGATGAATGCAAATGTGTAAATAATGAAATGTATGAAGCTATATTAAATGTTATGTATGTAGCTAACATCTCAAAACACAAGTACTCGATCGAAGAAATGATGATAAATATACTGCTTAGCATAAGAAATGATGATGCTTTCAGCTCTCATTCAGAAGATAGAGAGATTATTACCATACCGAAATCACTCTAAATTCACAAAAATGCAGAATGATATGCAAAATGATATGCGAAATGATATGCAAATTGTTATACAAAATGATATGCGAAATGATATGCGAAATGGTATGCAAAATGATATGCAAAATGCATGCTAAACCTAGTCACTAGATTTAAAATACTTAAGATTCATCACTGAGCATAATGAACACAACAGACAGGTTAGAGTTCCTTTCTTTTTCAATGTGCAATATTAATTATCTTGTCCGCAATGACCCTTTTTTCGTTCATATCCTTGGACAGATTTCTCAGGGACTCGATATGCATCATAAATAAATTCCCTCAAAACAGACAAAGAAATGATATGGACCTCTCTGTAGCATACAAATAAGTGGAGTTGAGGTATGTGAGGTGATTTCACCTTGTTGTGAAGGCTCTTATCATAGACACCCAGCTAATTTATATGTTTCCAGATCATTGGGATCATTCCTACAAGCAAAAAACAAAGAAAATATTATGCCCCCAATCCTTGCTCCTCTTAGTCACAATAGACGTCCTCGAGTTACTCAAAGGGATAATAATCGAAAACCAATATAAAAGACAACACACAAAGAAAATTTTCATTCATAGCTCAAACTATTTATGATTGTTCTCCATTATGTTGTTTTGCTTGTTTACTCAGTGATAAAAACTCTTTGGTAGTTAGGAGACAAGTAACGGACTCAGAGTGGACGACCAGGTTCCACTAACGGAAAGATGACTTGGTTGACACTGCTCAGGATATGTAATGTGCTCTGTCAATTAACCTAAGACTAGGACGTTGATCAGTTTCAAGTCATGAGGGTTCCAACAAACCAGGATGTCACGAAAGTGATTGAAAAATATGTACAAGTGAAATCAAAGATGCATGAAAGCGAGAAATGCCAACATTGCGTTGATAGATGGAGTGCTTGAGTACAAGAGGCGTCTGTTTGCCAGGTTTTCACCTGCTTGGCAGAGATTCATTTTTTTTTACCAAGGTGCCTGTTTACCAGGTTTTCACCAGGGCATTTTTCTTTTCTTTTTATTTTTTATTATTTATTTATTTATTTATTTTTTTGTATTTTATGATTTTTATGATTTTTTTGATTTTTTTCAGAACTTTTTCTAGTTGTACAAGTTGGTGGCACAGAGAATGCTAAGCGAAGAATTTCTTCAAGTGGATGGTGTTAATCGGTTCACGGAGCTGATCTCCTTCTGAGTTTGAGAGTTGATAGGCACCAGAGCTAAATACTGTAGTAACAATGTAGGGACCCAACTAGTTGGGTTCAAACTTCACTTTATTGTCGCGAAACTGTTGATTTTTTGGATTTTCTCTCAGAACTAGGTCACCAACCTAAAATTCTCTTTATCTAACTTTCTTGTTATATCCTCTGGACATTCTCTTCTGATATAATCTGAGATGATCAAACGCCACTTGCTGATGCTCATCCAACAATTCAAGTTCTTGCAATCTAGATATTCTATGATCTTCATTAGTAACAAGACCTTGCAAAGAAACTCTTAGAGATGGTATTTCTACTTTAATAGGTAGTACTACTTCGGACCCATACACCATAGAGAAAGGTGTAGCCCCAGTAGGTGTTCTAATACTTGTTCTATAAGCTCATAGTGTAGGATTGAGCTACCGATGCCAATCCTTCCCGGATTTTTTCACTATTCTATGCAAGATATTCAGTAGGTTTTTGTTAGACGCCTCAGCTTGTCCATTACCTTGAGGGTAATATACCGATGACCAGTGTTGCTTTATTTTGAATTTCTCCCAAAGCTCATCCAAATCTTTATTCTTAAACTATCCTCCATTATCAGTCACAATGGATGAAGGTATCCCATCCCTGCAAATGATATAATTTAGGATGAACAAGGCAACCTATTTACCGGTTGCTTTAATGAGTAGAACTGCTTCTACCCACTAGGTGAAATACTCAGTGGCAGTTATGATGAATTAATGTTCTTTGGATGAAGCAGGATATATCTGACCAATGAGATCAAAGGCCCATTGCTGAAAAGGCCAGTGTGTTATAAATGGTATGAGGTCCCTTGTTGGGGCATGTATGAGATTTCCATGAAACTGACATTTCTCACAAGTCTTAGCAAATTGGATGACGTCTTTTTCCATGTCTAGCCAGTAGTAGCCAGCTCGTAGTAGTTTCCGAGATAAAGTAAGGCCATTCAAATGAGATCCACAAATACCTTCATGGACTTCCGATAATGCATGTTTAAATTCTCCAGTTTCTAGTCATCTAAGCAATGTACCATCCAAATCTCATCTAAATAAATTGTTAGCTATGATAAAATACCATGAAGCATTTTGAGTTAGGTTTCTTTTCTCATTTCGGGTAAGATTTCTAGGGATAATTTGGTCGCATAGATAGGAATAGATGTGGCTATATCGGGATGAGTCATGTCCAATAATAGAACAAACTATTTGGGTCTTAGGAGAATTATAAGTGGGGTAATATAACTCTTCCACCAAGAAATCAAAGCAAAAATTGGACTCCTGTAACTCAGGTATAGATGCCAAAGTAGCCATAGCATTTGCTACTCTGTTTGCGGACCTAGGAATCTATTGGAATGATACAAAAGAAAAATACTTCTTAAGATCATAAACCATTCTCTTGTAAGGCATCAGTTTCTCATCTCGAGTCTGATATGTATTGTTGATTTGATTAACCACCAGCTGAGAATCTTCATAGATATACAATTCTGCAACCTTCCATTCAATAGCTAGTTTTATCCCATTCACCAAAGCTTCATATTCTGCAATGTTGTTTGTACAAGGTAATAGAATCTTATAAGACTTTGGAATTGAATACTTCTGAGGAGTAATGAATAATATGCCAACGCCTGAACCATTTTGAGTAAAGGACCCATCAAAGAACATTTTCCAAGGTTGTTGAGTAAGGTGTATTATAGATTCATCTGGAAACTCTATGTGTAGCGGTTGAGTATCCTCAAGTGGAGCTTCAACAAGTTGATCAACAATTACCTGTCCTTTTATGGCTTTGTGTTCCACATATTCAATGTCAAACTCTGTACGGATCATGACCCATTTTGATAATCTTCTTGTAAGCGTTGCCTTATTAAGAAGGTACTTGAGTGGATCAATTTTGGCCACTAGCTTGACTGAATTTGCTAGCATGCAGTGTCTCAATTTTTGTGATGCAAAGACTAATGCCAAGCATGCTTTTTCTATTATAGTGTAGTTCATTTCATAAGACACCAATGTCCTGCTGATGTAATAAATAGCTCGTTCCTTTTTGTTGTCATCCTGTTGCGCCAGAAGTACCCCCAATGATATATCGGGTGCTGATATATATAAGATTAGTGGTTTAGCCTGAATCGGTGGATTTGATAGGTACACTTTTATCTGCTGAAGATGTTGTTCACACTGCTGATCCTAGTTGTATATTATTCCTTTTCTCAATACCTTTATGAAAGGTTGAGCTTTGCCTGCTAGCTGAGAAATGAATCATCTGATGGATTGGAGACGTCCCTGTAGACTTCTCATTTGACTGATGTTCTTTGGAGGCGACATTTGCATTATAGATTGGACCTTCTCAGGATCAACCTTGATGCCCTTCTTTGAAATGATATAGCCAAGTAGTTTACCAGATGTCACTCTGAATGCACACTTATTTGGACTTAATCAGAGTTTGAACTTTTCCATTCTGTCGAGTATAGGACCTAACTCTTGAATATGCGTTGGTCTTTTCATAGTCTTCACTAAGGTGTCATCAACATAATCTTCCATATTCTTATGCATCATGTCATGAAAAATAGTTGTAATTTCTCTTTGATAGGTTGCTCCTGCGTTCTTTAGCCCAAATGGCATGACGTTCAAACAAAAGGTTCCCCATGCACAGGTGAAAGCTATCTTTTCTTGATCTCGAGGAGCTATTTTGATTTGATTATATCCAGAGAATCTGTCCATTAGTGAGTACATCTCATACCCAACAGTCATGTCGACAATCATATCAATATTTGGTAATGGAAAGTCATCCTTCGGACATGCTTTGTTAAGATCTCCGAAGTCAGTACAAACTCTGATAGACTTGTCTACCTTTGACATAGGTACTATGTTTGAAATCCATTCAACATAATCTATAGCTCTGATGAATCCAGCTTTGAGCAATTTTTCTAGTTCAACCTTGACCAATAGTGCTACATGTGGGTGCATCTTACAAAGTTTTTTCTTAACTACTTTTACTCCTGGTGTAATTAAAAGATGGTGCATAATGAGATGAGGATCCAAGCCTAGCATATCAAAGTACGTCCATGCAAAGTTTATTTTCTTTTCTAAGAATAGCTGAGTGAACTCCTTCAATTCTTCTACTAATAGTGATTGAGCTACATGAATGATGTGTGGTGTCTCTTGACTCCCAATGTTTACTGGCTGAGTTGGCTCAATCAATATGGAGGACCTTTCCTGGAAATGACTTGGCAGTATATCAAGTATCTCACCTTTAGACGCCTCAGAGAGGTTTTCACCTTTAGGTACGTCCTTTATTTTGTCTTTTTTAGATTCTGACACCGCCACAATGTGGTTTTCGCCACCAGATCTTTTATTTTTATTTTTCTTGTTTTTGCAACTAAGATACTTAATATACGCTTCAGTCATATTTTCACTCTATTCATTGGTGGAAGAGTCTATAGGTTCGACTGCATTGAGATAATCGGCTAACGTATAGTCATTGGCAAAAGTAGGTATATTCATGGGCTGGTTTTGTAAAGTATAGTCAATCAATTCAGGATGTACTAAGGATAAATCTTGGATAGGTTCAAGAGCATTCATAGTATTGTTATCACAGTGGTAGATCAAAAAGTCGAGTTCCAAAAGAATACCTTGCATAAGTGTCTTGAGACCAGGAAGAGTCAGATCATGATTATTAAAGTTCACATTAATATTTAGCTGATCTAATCTAATAGACATACTTGTAATGTCTTTCACTACGCCAGACTGGACACCATATCATGGTTTAACAATGATAAGATCAGTAGACATATTTTCATTGTTTGTATCAGCTGATTCAGAATTTGAGGCTGAGTAGGTATTGTCCTAAATAGGACTGTCATCAGAGTCATCATAGTCATCGGATGAAGTTTTTGAGTCTTCTTCAAGTGATTTAATAAGTGTATGTATGGTTTCAACACCAACATCTTTAATACTGCAAGTTCCTTCATGTTGTGGTTCATTTGTAACTTGTATCTAACACACCTGTTGACATGATCTTGATGTTTCTATGATTTGCTGTCATCTACTCCATTTAGCTTCTTCTGGACTGATAACTGGTTCTTGTTCTATAGCTTCCAACTCTTCTTGTGTAGTGCTATACCTGATTTGTTCTATTTTAGGATAGGGGTACATAGATGAGAAGCTTTTTGGTATTCTTTCTTCTTTTAGTCCTTGTTCATGAGAAGCTTTCTGGTATTCTTTCTTCTTTTAGTCCTTGTTCATAATTTGCTTATCTCTTTTGGCTAATTTCCTGTATTTCTTTCTCTAGTTTTATGCGCATCAGATCTTGAGCATCATTTATGACATTGCTAGACTCTTCTAGAGTTTCTATAGTGGATATGTCTGAGAGGTGGTTAGAACCCCATTCATACTTGTTTGAGTCAGTCTTTGAATCATCTACTTGCTGTCTGCAAGTATATGTGACAGGAACTTTTAGTGGTGCAAACAATTCTCTGATTCTTACTACTTCATCTTTTATATCCTCAGGGACCTCAACTTCCTGTATTATTGTAGATGATACCATCAAAGCTTGAGCACTGACTGTTTCTTCTTTCTTGACTACTGATTCCTCTTTCTCTTTTCTACACTCTGCTTTTGTTTGTTGAGTGTCTACTTCCTGTAATGTTAAAGCTAATATTCTTTTCTACCACTTAGACTTAGAAACATGTTTTTGATCTGATGTCTTTTTCGGATCGTAACCCAGTCCAGCCTTATCATTTGTGGATTTGGTTTGTAGCTGAATTGGTTTAGTAATACCTTCCTTTTGTTTGCCCAGAGGACCTGTACTTGATTACCCCATGCATTGAATCATTTTGTAGCCTGGACCATATTAGTTTGAGGAAATCTCATAATGTCGTACCTCCTCATTTTGACTATCTTCCTTAAAGAGCCAGTTAAGAACATCATCTTCTTCTATTTCATCCGCCAAGGAGGTAGAAGACTATACAAAGAGACCATCATATATGGTATTCAAAGCTGAAGTTTGTGTTTTCATAGCCTCTGATGGCTTGCCCAACTATTTTGGTGATGGAGGGAGAGAAACTAATGAAAGTATCAGTTCTATCTTGTAGCCATCCATGCCAGTATTTGTAATCTTCAATCTATTTTCTAAGTCTTTTATTAGTGCTTCTGGATCTACATTTGGAGAGGCTGCCCTATTATGAGGCACAAAAGTATCTGCACCTTTTGTCAATGAATTACATACGACATTTGTATCAGCAGTAATACTAACTTTAGCTTCGTTATAAGGAAACTTTAAGCATTGATGATATGTTGATGGTAGTGCCTTGATTTCATGAATCAACGGCCTGCCTAGTTAAATATTATATGACAATAGAATATCAAGAACTTGGAAAAGGACATCTCTCTCTACCGGTCCCACTCTGATTGGTAATGACACCAGACCTTTAGAAGTCCTTTCTTCTTCATCATAGGCTTTTATTGTTATTTTCTTGTCAGGATCAATGACATTTTCAAAGAATCCTAGTTGTGTAAGCAGACTGTAAGTATAGATATTCAACCCCGCGCCTCCATCTATCAAAACACGTTTGACTATGTGTTTGTGGGTCATGGCTTCAATATGCTATGGCTGGTTATCTAGATGATTTAGTGAGTTATCATCTTCTTCTAAGAAGGTCAGATAGTGAGGTGAAGTCATATGACCCACCATAGACTAAAACCAACAAATGTCTAAAATCTTTTGGAATGTTGGTGGTGAGCAATGCTTTGTCTAAGATCTCTTTGTGAGCAGATGAGAGTTTTAGCAATTCAAAGATTGAGATTTGAGCATTTGTCCTTTTCAACTGTTCAATGACACTATATCCAGAAGATAATGATGAAGTTAACTTTTTAAATTTGTCCAAGGTTGATTCTTTTTGTTTTTTTGGTAAGGCTGATGGGTTTGATGTTGCTTGAGTCGAATCAAAAGAATTAGCTCCTTGGAGGGTGACTTTTTTTTGAGAATGGGTGAGAGCTCTTGCATATCATGATTCATTTGGTTTATCTTGGACTATAATCACATTGCAATATTCTAATTGGGAAGGCTCAATCATGTTGATAATGTTGTCCTGGCTGGCATAAGTATAATTTACCTTGGCACCTCCTTTGGTCTTTTAAGAATCACCTTATTCATAAATAGGCAAAGGGTCTTTAAATGCTTTATGATCTGCATTAGTCAGATGATTCCCAACAACAAATTTACCAGCATCTAGGAGATCTTGAATCTCATGTTTTAGCTTCATGCAATTGTTTATGTTATGACCTTTATTCTGATGGAAGTCACAGTATTCATTTTCTCTCCACCATCTTGGTTTAACTTCTGGATCATATGGTCTGGAGTTATCTGGTAGTGTTATCAAGTTTTTTGCCAATAGATTTTTGAAAGCGGATTCATACGATTTTTTGAGAGGAGTAAATTCACACTTAGGTTTGGAAAGCCAAGGATTTTCTTTGAACCATTCATTTGTTTTCTTTGGCGGATTTTCTGCTTTAGCCTCAGTGGCTTTAAGTGCTTGTGTACCACTAGCCAAGTTCAATATTATGGATTTTGAGTTGGCTTTGACAATATCTACTACTCCATCATTAACAACATTCTTGTTATTGTCTTTGCCAAACTTCCAATACTTGTTCTTCTCTTTAGAGCTAGATCCTGGTTGTGTTTCTTTCCAAGGTGTGATATCCCCCTTGTTTATGAGCATATCTTCCATTCGAATGGCATTATCTACCATTTTGTTAAATGATGGGTGTACTTGCATTTGTATACTATATTTCAGCTCGGGGACCAAGTTATTGACACATATATCTATTTTCTCAAGGTCTGGGATAGGTCAAGAATACCTAGAAAACATCTTTCTCTAGAGTTGGAGGAAAGTAAGAAGAGGCTCCCTTGTTTTTTGTTTAGTATTGCAAAGCTCAATCATAGTCACAGGATGTTGAATGTTGTATGAGTACTATTGTAAAAATAGTTGGATTAGTTCTTCAAATGTTTTTATTCCTTTGGGTAGACTTGAGAACCATTCCATTGCTTGACCCCATAAACTCCTTGGGAAAAGGCGCATGAGGTATGTTTGATCATGCATGAACTCCATACAAGTAGCACAAAACTCTCTGATAGGATCTTGGGGATCTATGGTACCATCATACTTATCAAATTCTGGGATCTCCACTCGTGAAGGAAATGGAGGCATGTATAGATTCTTGTCAAATGGAAAGGGAGATATTGTTTCCAGAGAATATTGTTTTGGGGACTTGTCCTTATTCTTCAGCTCTATGACCTCCATTCATAAGGCTAGTAATTGTTTGTGTACCATGAATATAGGTGATTCTTTCTTTTTAGTAACGAGTGTCTGAACATCATATCTAGTAGGAAGTTTAGCACCTTGTTTTGCTAGTTCTAAGAAATAGTCTTCCTTCTCTCGGGTCATGATAGCTTTCATCATTTTTCTAAAGTCTTTGTCCTTTTGACAGTCAAGGATTTCTTTTTCTGGAGGTTCAGTGTCTTCATCAGCCTCACTTGATGATGAGGAATCATTATCATTTTTGAGAATGTTATTATCCTCATTTCCATCATTGTGTTCCATCTCATATATAGTGGGAGATTTAGGCTCATCAAAAATTGGTTTGCCTGATGACAATGGTATGTCAGTGAGTGGATCCTTTTCGTAAAATGGATTGTTGATGTATGAAAAGGGTATTCCTTTTCCTTTGGCTTCTTTCTTATGAGAACTCCTGGTTTGTGTAGGCATTTTTATGGATTAGTGTGACCTAAAGTTGTTTGTGATGCAAAGGTCAAGATACATTTCAGAGCTAGTTGTTCGGTTAATGTATTGTTTGGGAGAAACAATTGAGATTTAGTCTGATTTCAGGAATGATCTATCCTATATAAAACATTTATATAAGTTGATTCTAAGCATAGTGTAAGATTCAGTCTGGTTTCAGGAATGATATATCCTATATAAGACTTTATCTAAGTGACTAAAATTTGATAGGTAGTTGATTGAACTAGCTGAAAGATGATTGACCAAATCGTGCAATGCAAATGGTAGAGGTACACTGTCTTGATCTGTTTATGCTCAGGAAAATTGATAACCAGTATTATGTTTGTTGTAAGCTATTTTTAGGTAAGTTTGATTATTGTGTTCTGACAAAACCAGAGACTCGTACGATAGGATTCTCTGAACCGGATGACAATTTACCAGTTACAGGATGACAAAAATTTTGTTTCGTACGAGTTGGTGTCTCGTACCATACAACAGATGGGTATGTGTAGGATGACAAAAGACTCAGAGCAGTTATGTTTCGTATGACATGGGATACAAAACTAGACAGCATATTAAAATGACTCATACGACACATGATCAGGTATAGGATGACAAATCTAAAGACTCGTACGACACAGAATCAGGTGTAGCATGATAAATTATCAGACTTGTATGACTACTCACAAGACAGAGCCTAGAAATTCTGAGTTTTTTCGATTGCTGAGTATGATAATTGAGTATGACCAATTCTGAGATGGACTGATTTTGGACCAGGATACAAAATTTTGACTTAAGATGGACAAGTTTCTGACACAGACAGAGTTTTTACTTAAGATGGATTAGTTTTTGACAAAGTTTCGACTTAAGATGGACTAGTTTCTGACACAGACAGAGTTTTGACTTGGGATGGACTAGTTTCTGACACAGACATAGTTTCGACTTAGGATGGACTAGTTTCTGACACAGACAAAGTTTCAACTTAAGATGGACTAGTTTCTGACACGGATAGAGTTTTGACTTAAGATGGACTAATTTCTGACACGGACAAAGTTTCAAATCACTGAGTTGTTTCTTGTCTTCTCCAATTTTTGGTATTTCAGTTTTTGTTTCAGGGATGAAAACACAGAAAACAAGTAGTATGTATAGTGACTCCAATCACAACATGCAAACCCTAAGGAATTTGGTGAGGAAAGAAAACCTTTTCTTGTAGACTCAGGTACACACCCAATAGCTAATTAGAATACGACCACTGAGTCTCATGCAATGGATTCTCAATGCCGTATTATCTGACTCCAAACACTAATGAGGGTATGAAATGACAAGTATCTTGGGAGAGTTACTATCTCTCTTTCACAAAGATTATCCCCCTTTCGGAGATGAGCTGAGTAGCTTGTAATTTTAATTGGAACTAGTCAGGGATCCGTTTGACGTGTTGAGATATAAACTCAATTAAGAGGTATCCTAGCCTTGAAAACCAAGGTTTAATATACCCGAAGGTATGGAGGAGAGCTATTCCCGAGCACTGCCGTTGACTTGATTTTCATCAAATCATGTTTATTTTATAGTGGGTTGGAGTACTTGGTGTTTAGTCGTTCCCACTTAGGTCATTTTCCTCACACCGCCTGTAATGGATTTAAGAGTTTTTCAACCCCTCAGGAGGGCAGGCTTGCTAAAGATGTACAAATCTCAAACAAAGAAAAAGCCTCAAGGGTCTGGATTTCTGATTGTCTAGAAAAAGACAGGAGCATACTCTCCTACCTCTCAGAATTTTCTAAAAACATGAAAGATAGATTTGTTCTTTAACCAGATAGCAAGTTAGGTTCCTAAAAAATGAATTTAAAGAATACACGATGTTTAGTCGATTCTCCTTAGGCAACCTACAAAGACAACGAATCAGTAGTCATATTGTCTTTGTACGACAAGCATTCTGCAAAAACTGATTAGGCTGTGAAAAATTCTGAGATAGACAGATAAATAGTCAGGGTCATTCGTCAAAATAATCAAATTGAATCAAAAAACCAAAGTCATGAATTTTGCCTTTTTAACTAGAAAACACAGAGTCGTACGACAGTATAAAAACTCGTATGATAGAGGATCCTAGCTTGTACGAGACAAGATTCTAGTTCATACGAGACCTGCAATTTGTCATTTCAGCCTGTGGGAATTGTTGTACAAGATGTATGGATGAAAAATTGAAAAATCTGAAATTTGGAAAATAACAAAAAAAACAAGCAGTCAGTCTTGGAGGCCGAAAAATGTAGTCTTCTGCCCCACGGTGGGTGCCAGAGATGTGTGTGTGAAAAAGTGATCTATAAGATGCAAGCACAACACTTCAATTAAGTCATTATATGCATGGTTAGTAATCAATAATCAATAAGTAATAAACCATAACAAAACGACTAATTGCCTTCTAAAATATGCGAGTATAAAATTGCTCTTAGATTGTTATAAGCAATACCAGTGACTAGACTACACCAAGACGGAGGATTTAATCTATATGATATTAACTATATGGATGCAAGATGGATGAATAATTCAAGCAAATAATCAATTCAAGCAATAATGGATGGGTAAAATGGATGCAAGTAATCTAAAAAAGCACAATAATCTTCAATGACTCCAGAGTGAAATTAGCATGATAATAATCTCCAAGCGTGTTCTCAAAAATCTCTGGGGTAAATTGGAATGAGAGCTGAAGACTGAATTTATAGAGAATTACCAAGAGAAAAGCTCAATTTAGAATTAATTGAAAATAATTGAGAAATTAGGTTCAGTTAACCTTGAGATAGATTGCAATTATAGTTTAATTGAAATGCATTCAAATTAGAAGTCCAAGTTGTATTGGAAATAATAATAAATTAATTCCATGCATTTATGATGAAAATAGATAATTCTTTTATTTATTCAAGAAAAGAGTCTTTTCAATGCAACTGAACTTATTTTTCTGAAAAGCTTTGAGTTCCAATTTTAGAGAATAATTCAATAATTCAATTAATTGCTTTTCTGATTTCAAGTTCTAAATTTAGAAAAAGAAATAATATCTCAAGTTTGATTTCTCTCTCAATTCAATTCTTTTATTTTAATTTCAATTCAACTCTTGTTTTGTAATTAATTCCTCTTTTGTAATAAATTAATTCCTTTTGCATGATTAAATGACAATTTTATTGATTAATTAAATATGCAAGGATATTTAATAAATTAAAATGGGATAATTGATCAAAATGATATTCTTGGAAATGATTCAATTAATTAAATGAATATTTAATTAATATTGAGTAATTGATTTGCCATGTGATATTTGATGATTAAAGAATTAATAATGTGCTCAAGATTGATTTAATTGCCTTTGGTTAGGACCTTGGTGATGTTGTCAAGATTAGGGGCCCATAGTTTAGATGACCATTTTTAGGGTATTATATCTACCAGAGCAATCTTGCTAGTATTTCTCAATCTTTTGACCCTAATGTAAAATTAACCATAAGTACTGAAGGACAAATTATAGCCTTAAATATTCAGATCTCAAGCCTTCAAGCAGATAAGGAGAAAGTTTTGAGGAAAGTGGGTGAACTCCAAAACCTGATTGCCATCCGGTTAGATACTATGCTAAGTGATAAGGCATATTGTATGAAGGAAATGACTCGACCTATATCATTAGATTTGATCGAATTAGAAATTCATGGTACTATATTTGATGCATTTATCACAATTTTGGATAACCTAAAGAGTGGGTGGGATACTCACCTGGGATTTTTGAAGACTTTTTATGATGACCTCTTCAAGTATTTGTAAATTGTTTGTCATTTGTATATCAATTTTGGGCGGAACCCCATCTTTGGCATTGTTGTCAAAGGGGGAGAGATAAAGTGAAAAATGTACAGACTAATTTTGTATAGACTGTACAGTTTGGTGATGCATATTTTTGGATTGTTGATCTAAGGGGGAGCCTTACAATTCTTTCATTGTTGATCTAGTGTACAGGTTTCACAAGGTTCAACACTTAGACATTTTTCACAGGTGTTGCCATCAATACCTAAGGGGGAGATTATTGGAAATTGACACTCATCTAGTGATCTTGTATGCTTGATTTAGGATTTAGGGTTGTAATTGATGACAACTCTTCTTGGAGATTCAATTTGACGGTCGTGATTCATCTTATCTAGAAGCTAGAGTTAATCGGTAGGCATTTAATCGGTAAAACAGGGCTATTTCAGTAATATTTTGGTCTAGAATGATTTCCCATGATTGCGCTGATTTTGGTGGTTAATTTTGTATTCTTGGTGAATGGGAAGATCCTTAGGAAGTGTATGAAAACACTCTTTTGGTTCAGTGCTATGTTTATATTCGAGATTGAAGCTGACTTGAAGCTATACATTACACTTCTTGAATCTGACTTGAAGGAGATTATTTTTGTGATAAGACCTAATATATAATATCGAATTGGCGATTGATTTTTGGTGTATTAGTTATGTGGTGATCAGTTTTGGGTGCGACTGAGCGCAGGTTCACATGCACATTCTGCTTTCAGACAATCCGGTAGCTGACTAAGACAAACACAGTATTTAGAAAAGTGAAGATAGTTAGAGATTTAGTGCTTAATCAAAACTCATTCTTGCATAGTCAAATGCTACTTGAGAGTTCATTTCGTTATATTTCCTCATTGTAATCAAATTGTAAGTCAGCGGGACTTCCCTGAAGGTTGTAGCCTTCTAGGCAATTGTAATTGATTAGTGAGCCTAGATACAACTACATTCCCCATCTATGTAATATTTATGTACTCCTGGCCACATTATATAAATATTGTGGGTTCCAACCCCATCGTTGTTTTTCCCTTTTTGGGTTTCCACGTAAACTTTTTGGTGTTGTGGATTCATGGTTTATTTACTACATGTTTATGTTCATTTCTATTATGCATTGCTAACTGATGGATAAAGAATAAGTTTGTGGATTTGATATCCGATAGATCACTAATTCACCCCCCCTCTCAGTGATCTTTGATTATAACAATTCCCTATATGTTGCCTGTCACTATAAATCCATGGTTTTAATTATCATCCTTGACTGAATCTAATCATCACTTATTTAAAAATATTGTTACATAAAAAGAAAAGATTTCTTTTATTTGATGGCTATGGTGAATCTTTGTTGCTTCTATGAGAATGTTACTATCACAAATATCTTTGACAATCTACCCTTCACTGTATTATGATCTTTGGTTTAATATCTGGTAAGGCTTCTCCTTGTATTGTAGCTGCATTCTTATATGGAATACTTCCCTTTTTGACTCTTCAAACTACATCTTCACTATTATTGAGTTCATTATACTTGTATTCAAATTTTCTTGTAATTGTCATTTTTCTTTGATATGGAGAAATTTGAGAGTATATATCTCTCTATAATCTTCCATGTATGTTTAATGAGGCCATTTTAATCTTCTATAATGTGAAAAGCTTTTATATTATTCATAGCCCCTTGACTGTTAGCAATTAAGAGAATAGCTAATACTGCAACATGGTTGGCTCTCTATTTATTTTTAGAATTTGCTAGTCACTGATAGCTCTGTATGTAGACCTCTTGAAATATTATGTCCTTTGATAGGGTTTTCCTTTGAACATACTGTATTGGATCTCTGTACATGGATACCTTGATATGCCACATATTCATTAATTGTACTTACAGTGACTATTGTGGCTATATTAACTCCCTTGGTAGCTCCTTGATATTGCCTTGAATCAAAAGGATGAAGGAGGATTGAAATTTAAGTTCACTGCGAAAGACATGTATTAGCATTGCAATTTGTTTTTTTCACATTGTTCATTGTACGGGAGTATCATATTCCTTTTTTAGACGTTGTTGTGAATTCTAATAAATGCTAGCTACTTGTCAAGTGCCTTGTATTTACCATCTTATTACTAACTTGGCTCTTTCAATGGGTGCTGACACAACCTTTGTATATTATGCCTTGATTGCGTTGCCTTAGTATCTTTTGTCATCTCCTAAATCTTCTATCATTGACATTTCTCATTGTGATGGCATTTGTCAAAACATAGTCATGTCATGCTATTTTATCTTTTTAGCCTTAGTCCTTAAGATCCGTGACTATTTTATGGCCCTTTAGACTACCCGAGACTGCACAAACATTGATATTTGACTGCTATTGTGTTCTTCCATAAGGTTTGAAGAAAAATATTTCCTCCATGTAGGTTTCCCTGAATTCTCTTCAAGATTTTTGTATCTTTCCTTTGTTAACTCAGTTCTCTTGACAGTCCTTCTGTGCATGACTACTTTATGATTGTTGAGTTTGGATTGTCAGAAATCTTTTGCTTTTGCTTTCCTTCACTCCCATGTTTGGGGGTGTACTTAACACTATAACTATACCATATTCTTGTCTTTTTACTCTATAGACTAGAACCGTGTTGATGATAACATGACACAAACCATGTGATGAGTTTGAAAGTTTTTTTGGTGCATTTGGAGAATGAATTTCTTGGGAATGTGCAAAGTGCTTAGCATAATGTGCTAAGGATTTGACTTTGTACCAGACCAATTTGCTATGACGATTTATGATCATTCAATGGACGATATTGATTTGTAATTGATTGTAATGATCTCTATGATGATCTATAATGAGTTGTAAAGATTTGTGATGATCTATGTAGTAAGTCTTAGGGTTTTGATGCCGACCTAGTTGTAAAAGTTATTTATGTCGGCAAGGTTGATGTTTTGTTGTGTCGGTGATTTTGAGAAGTGTGAGAAGCCAAACCACTATATGTGAGAAGATCTGCCAGGGAGATGTAGACTTAGAACTTAATTGGATCTGATCAAGTAAGCAATAGAGTTCTATACACAAATAAGGAAATCTGATAAGGAAAACATTCAAGCTCAAATAATAGCAGGAAAACATTCAAGCTCATGAAGGAATTGTTAGTACTCTGCCTGACTCTGAATATATTGATGTTCATGGATTAGAAACTACAAATGAAGTATGGAGATAAATTAAATTTAATCTATGGACTAGATGAACATGTACAAAGGGAAAAGGAAGAGAGTGTGAGAGGAAAATTTGATGATATGAAAATGGTTGACGGTGAGAACATAACTCAATATGGACAAAGGATTAAGGAAGTTGTAGGTGGAATAAATAGTGCCGGAGGTAAGATTAAAGATGATACTATTTTTAGCAAAATGTTTAGATCTCTTTTACCACAATATTCTATCAGAGTGTTTTCTATTCAATAACTAAGATCCATTTCAAAAGATAAAGTTACTATTGATTCTTTAATTGGAAAGTTAACTGCATTTGAACTTAACAAATTTGATAATAGTGTTTCCAAACCTTCTGAATCTACCTTTAAGGCTTCAGTAACCGGTACATAAGCAAGAAAAGGAAAAGATGTTTGTCATAATCATGACTGTAGGTCTAGTCATGGTAGTAGCAGGGGTGATGGTGATGATGAAGATCATCTGATGGAACTTGAGGCATTATTGGCTTGAAGATTCCCTAGAGGAACATGTAAATATAAAGGTAAATCACCCTTGAAGTGTTTCTCTTGTAGTAAGATTGGACACATAGCTGATAACTGCCCTAACACTGATAATAAAGATAAGTTTAGGAGTTTGAAAGGAAAAAGAAAGAAACATTGTTATGTTGTAGTGGATAAAGGTGTGACCGATGATGAATTGGAAGAAGATGACAATGAGGAGATAATATTTGTTGTTGTGAAGGAGGATTTGACTGATGAGAAGGATTTTCTATCTCATATGGATAACAACGATGAATGGATACTAGATAGTGGTTGCTCACACCACATGACCGGTGACAAAAGTAAGTTCCTATCCCTTGAAGAGTTTGATGGAGGTGTTGTAAGATTTGGTAATAACTCTTCCTGCATTGTTAAAGTTAAAGGATCAATTTCATTAAATGGGAAGAGTAATGCAGATGATGTCTTTTGGGTTGAAGGACTAAACCATAACCTCTTGAGTGTTGGACAACTTAATGATACAGGATATCTACTTGAATTCAAAAGTAGAGTGTGCAAGATTCTTGGAAATAATGGAGAATTGATTGCTACTGGGAAGCAGACTAGAGGTAATTTATTTCATCTGAATACTAAAGTAAATGATTGTTTGGTGGTGAAGATTGAAGACAACTGGTTGTGACATAAGAGATTTTGTCATGTCAATTTTGACAATTTGATTAAAGTTAGTTGTAATACCCTAAAAATGGTCACCTAAACCATGGCCCCCTAATATCAACAACATCACCAAGGTCCTAATTAAAGGCAATTAAATCAAACTTGAGTACCTAAGTAATTAATTATTCAATCATTAATGTTACATGGAGAATTAATCACTCTGTATTAATTAAATCATTCCAAGTAAATCATTTTGATCAATTATTTTATTTATTTAATTACAAATCCTAGCATATTTAATTAATAAATCAATTTTCCATTTAATCATACAAAATAGAATTAATTTAAAGAAAAAGAAGAATTAAATTACAAAAAAAGGAATTAACTTAAATAAAAAGAGGAATTAATTTACAAAAAAAGATTAATCACAAAAAAGAGGAATTAATCTACAAAAGAAAGAGTTAAATTGAAAACAAAACAAAACAAATAAATTGAGAGAATAAATCAAACTTAAGATATTTCTTTTTTCTAAAATTGAGATAACTTGAGAAATTTCAAAAAAGTAATTAAATTGAATTAATCATTTTCTCTTAATTTAAAACTCAAAGTTTTTCTTGAGGGAAGAGGTTCAGTTGCATTGAAAAGGCTTTTTCTAAATGAAAATCTGGAGCAAATTAAAGAAATGTGCATGGAATCAATTAATTTTATCTCAAGTGCATGGAATCAATTAATTTGATCTCCAATGCAAACTCAGACTTATAATTTGAATGCATTCAATCATGGTATAATTGGAATCCATCTCAAGATTAACTTAATATGATCTCTCAATTATTTCAATTAACTTGGATTGTGCTTTTTCTTGAGGAATCTCAAACCGCTCATTGTTAATCGATCTTAACTGTTGGTCTCACTTTTGTGTTTCTATAAATTCAATACTTCATCTCTCATTCAAGACACCTTGGAGATTTATTGTTATTACGTAGTTTTTGGTCTAGAGTCATTAAAATATTATGCTTTGAGATTATTGCATCTTAGTTTACCTTCTTGTATACTTAGTTTAATCATGATTGCTTGAATTCATCTAGCTTAATATTCATTCATCTAGCTTAATCTTTCATTGATATAGCTTAATCTTGCATACATTTAGCTTAATTCTTGTTCTCATGTAGATCAAATCCTTCATCTTTGTGTAGTCTAGTGTTCGGTATTTCTTAGACAAATCTGAGAGCAAATCTATACTCACATCTTTTAGAAGGAAATAGGTCAATTTGTTATGGTTTTTATATTCATGACTATATTTTTCTAACAATGCATGCAATGACTTAATTGAAGTGTTGTGTCTTACATCTTGTAGACTTGTTCACTTTTCACACACACATTAGTAAGTCAAGTATTGTTAGAGGTTTTCCCCATCTTGTGAAACTAGACAATGTGTAATGAAAGGATTGTCATATGGGTAAGATGACCTCTGCAACCTTTAAGAGTAAGTCTTTTTCTTCAGAGAATATTCTTGATTTGATTCATACTAATCTTTGTGGTCCTATGAGGACTAAGAGCTATTTTGGTGATAAGTATTTTATGATCTTTACTGATGATTATTCCAAAATGATGTGGGTAAATTTTTTGAGAGAAAAGTCTAAGGCTTTTAGTAAGATTAAATAATTTAAAGCTCTTGTTGAGAAAGATACCAGGAATAATCTAAAATGTTTGAGATCTGACCGAGGAGGTGAATTTACTTTTGATGATATTGTGAAGTTCTATGATGAACATGGAATTAAGAGGCAGATGTCAGCTCCTAGAACTCCACAACAAAATGAGATAGCGGAGAGAATGAATAGAATAGTTGTTGAAGCTGCTAGAACCATGTTGATTCAAGGTAAAGTACCAAAGATGTTTTGGGGAGAAGCAGTCAACACTATTGTCTATACTTTGAACCAGGTACGTGTCAAAAAAGGCAATAACAAAACACCTTATGAATTATGGCATGGAAAGACTCCTAGCGTAAGCTATTTCAAAATATTTGGGAGTAAATGTTATATTAAGAGAGATGATTACACTAAAAAATTTGATGCTAAGTGTGATGAAGGCACTTTTCTTGGTTACTCTATAAAGAGCAAGGCATTTAAATGTTATAACAAGAGAACTAAGAAGATCATTGAGAGTGCTAATGTGAAGATAGATGAACTCCTTGAGAAATCTAGCGAGTCCAGCAGATTTGAGCCTAAGAAAGATGAATAAAGACTTGTGTTCATAGAACCTGAAGTGTAGAAGTCTGATGAGCAAAATGTTGCAGAAATAGGCGCTCAATCAGTAAATGCAGAGAGCGATGAAGAATATGAAGAACATGAAGCAGGAAGCACAACAACGAAACTAGTTATTCCAAGGTATGTCAGGTTAAATCACTCAGAAGAACATATAATTGGAGATAAACATGCTGGAGTACAAACAAGGAGGAAAATCAGAGAAAATTCTTGTCTGATTTCTACTATTGAGCCGAGGACAGTAAGAGAGGCATTAAAGGATGATGAATGGATTAGTGAAATGAATGAGGAGTTACATCAGATAGAGAAGAAAAAGACATGGACACTTGTTCCTAGATCGAAAGACAAGAATGTGATTGGAACCAAATGGGTTTTTAGAAACAAGTTAAATGAAGAAGGAAAGGTTGTGGGAAATAAAGCAAGATTGGCTCACAAAGGCTATGCACAAGAAGAAGGAGAAGATTATGGTGAAACCTTTGCACCTATGGTGAGATTGGAAGGAGTAAGAATGCTACTTGCTTATGCTACATTTAAAGGATTTAAAGTCTATCAGATGGATGTTAAATCAACTTTTCTCAATGGCATCCTTGAAGAAGAATTATACATAGAACAATCAGATGGATTTTCTTTGTCTGAAGACAAAAATATGGTTTGCAAACTATATAAGGCATTGTATGGATTGAAGCAAGCATCGAGAACATGGTTTGAAAGGTTGCATGCACACCTGATCAATATAGGATTCCAACGTACTAGTGAGGATAATAACATATATCTAAAGACCGATGGAGAGAAAGTATTAATAGCTGAAGATATTTTTGGATGACATTATCTTTGGTGGTAATGATGACTTATGCATGGATTTTACTGAGGAGATGAAAAAGGAATTTGAGATGTCTCTAATTGGAGAGATTAAATTTTTTATTGGGTTGTAGGTCCAAAAGTTGGATAGTGGAATTTTTATCTGTTAGAGTAAGTATGTCAAAGAGGTGTTGAAAACATTTGGCATGGAAGATTGTAAAATGGTTGGTACTCTAATAGTGAAAGACTTCAAGTTTCCTAAGCAAGATGATCCACCATTTTTGGATGAGAAAGAATATAGGTCTATGATTGGTAAATTGTATTATGTTGTTCATAGCAGACCAAATATTGCACATGCTGTTGGATTGGTTGCTATATTTCAAAAGGATCCCAAGGAGACTCACTTGGTAGCGGTGAAAAGGATATTTTGGTACTTGAAAGGAAGAATAGATTATGGTTTGTGGTATCCTTATAAAGGAAATTTCTCTTTGGATGTGTTTACTGATGCAAATTGGGCAGGCAATGTAGATGACTAGAAAAACACTACCTGGTGGATCTTTTCTTAATGGAGGTAGATTGGTTTCTTAGACAAGTAAGAAGAAAACTTGTGTTTCTCAGTCAATAGCAGAGGCAAAGCATGTTGTAGCATCAATGAATTGCACACAGATAATTTGGATGAGACATGTGCTTGAAGGATTCAGATTTGATATGTCTAAATTGGTAACTATTTACTGTGATAACACTAGCGCAATAAATATTTAAGAGGGGAAAATGGATTAGAAGGTCAAATGATCAAAAACATAATGAAATAAACATGAAAATGCTAAAACATCAAGAGATCATTTTACCTTCCTATTTTACCTTCTCTTTCAGATTGATCTTGATGAAGTGAAGGCACCCTTTAATGATGCTCAACTTGATGTGCTCCTTTGATTGATTTGGATGTGGATTGATCTCCTTTGTGCTCAACAAGATAGATTGATGGATTTGATAGGATTAGATTTGAGTGATGGATTATGAATTTGATAGATTTGAGAGAGGATTAGAAGAGGATGAGAGAAGAAATAGGCAGCATGACAATGCATGAGAAGTGGATGATTTGTGAGGAGAATAAGCTCCAATTTATAGATTGGAGAAGGCCAACGGAGAGCCAAGATTGATTTGATTATGAAGGGTTGAGATTGATATGAGATAGAAGGCATGGATCAAGGGTGCCTTGGGAAAATAAATAGGAATATAAAATTCCTTTGGAAAAAGGGGGGAGAAATTTGAATTTCAAACTTGAGGAATTAAAAATTCCAAAATAAGGATGCATTGAGGGATTCAAAGAAATTTGAATTTCTTTGAGAGATTCAATGTTGATGTGACATGAGCGGGAATTAAAAATTGGAGAATAATGATAAGCATGATTATGAGATTTTCTAGAAGGATTAATTAGGTTGAGTGGGATTAGGAAAAGTGATTTGTAGGAATCACATGATTAGGTTAATTAATTAAAATTAATTAACTAAGTGAGTTTAGAGGAAATGATTATTGGAGGGGACTTTTAGAGGAATAAGGGAAAAAATAATTTATTTGATAAATTAATTATTGGACAATAGTGTCAGGATTAATTAAATTAGATTTAATTGATTCTGAGAGGAATAAGGATAACATAATTAAAGTCAATTAATTATGTTGATAGGCTAAAATTAATTAAATATTAATTTTAGGTGTCTACAAATATTTCAAAAAATCTCATGTTACATGCAAGAACAAAGCACATAGAATTAAAATATCATTTTCCAAGGGAAAGAGTACATGAAAAATAAGTCCGCATGGAGTATGTGGCAAGCAAAGATCATCTAGCAGATATTTTCACAAAACCCTTGCCGAAGACAACCTTTGAGTATCTCATATGTAAATTAGGGGTCAGACCCCTACTCAAACAAAACTAGAATGCAAGATGCACCAATCCATTGGGCTTCATGACTATTTTTCACTTTGGATTGATGAGATGGAGGCTACTCCATAGGGGGAGAAACTTAGATGTGTTTGCAAACATTTTAAAGACAACAACTGCAACAAACTTGATGATTTGTGATGCTTATGCACCTTTGGAATTTCTATCAAAGGGTGAGAAGAAATATAATTAAGAGAAGACATATAATTAGCTGGAGTAGATATAGTGTAACCAAAAGATGAGGTGCAATAGAGAAGAGAAGAGTCGCAAAGAAGATCCAGAATAGAGTGAAATGGTATGAGTTGAGTATGTTGATATTTAGTGTTGTTATCAATGCCAGAGGGGGACATTGTTTGCATGTTTGATATAACCGATGAAGATGCGATGATGGTGGATGATTGTACCGGTAGAGGAAGATGACATGATGAGTTATTTATATTATCATTGATGGAAACCAGGTTCAACTGATGTTTTAATGATGTTTACAATTGGTTTTTGGTGATTGACTTGTTGGCTAAGTGATTTGGTCTACCAGAGTAAGAGTTTGACAGTTTGATAGTGTTTACTGGCAAGACTGTGAATTAGGACCTTAACCGGTAAAGCAGATAATTTTTGATGGAATCGAGTTATTGGCAATGTTTGGTGACTTGTGGTTTGATACATAATCTTTTATGATGGATTTGAGTATGTAACCGGAACCACATCCTATGATGGTTATTGGAAGGCATGTTTTGAATTTCTGATGAAGTTTTGCCAGGGTTTAAGAAAGGTTTAAGGACCGGTAAAGAATTCTCTTAACTGGTAATGATGTTTGGTTTGGCGGTAGACTTCAATTACTCACAAATCAACTAAACATGCAACTGTTGGGATCCAAGAACACTGAGAGGGGGGGGGGTGTGAATCAATGTTCTACTGGTATGATAAGATTTTTTTCTTTTTATACCATACACATATAACCGGTAAACAAATAAACATATAACATGAAGCAAATAAACCATCCACATAAATGAACACCATAACACATAGAATTTATACGTGGAAAACCTCAAAAAGGAAAAACCACGGTGGGATTTGTGACCCACAATATCAGTTCACTGGCCATATGAAAGGATATTAAATATAATGGGGGCCTGCACATTCAAGAAGGCACACTGCCTAGAGCATACTGCTCATCACTAAAGAGCCTCACTGACTACAATCTTTTTCCAAAGTAAAATACTGAAAATGAAGTCAAAAATGCATCTGCTATGCCAAATAGAGTTTCAGTTCTAGCTCTGCTCTGTACCGATTCATAAATCCTGAACACTACTACTGGTATCTCTCCTCCTCCAAGAATGCTTTCCAAGGTATCTATAGATCATTGCATGATATAAAATTCACATACAAAATGATCTTCATACATATACTTTGCATTATGCAGTTCTGCTATATTCTTCTATGGAATATCATGTCGCTATATCAAAAAGACCTAGCAGACTGACCTATATACCTATTAAAAACAATATGCCTTATGTCAGCTTACAATACATTACAAAAAGATATTCAATGTTGGCCTTTACAATAATTACAAATTGATTTACTAAATAAATCTTCCTTGATGTCGACTTCCTTGAAGTATTGATGCCGGTGTTGGTGCTGGTGTAGCCCTGAATGCTCCAAAGTCGGTGTCTACCAGTATATGACTTACATTTTATCTTGTTGCCATCAATGACAACAAAATGAATCCAATGAGTGTCAATTTCCAACAATCTCCCCCTTTGGCATTGATGGCAACACTCATGTGAAAAATGGATTCCCTAATGGTTCAACTGAAATATGCTCCCCTTGAGAAATACACTCCTTCTGATATCCTAATATCCTTCCCATGTGTTCTTATCTGACATTTTCTGATATTTTTCACATATATACATACTCCCCTTTTGGCATCAATGCCAAATACTGTTGAAAGAATTGAAAGAATTTAGAACAAAAGAAAATATGAATACTATTAATTTCACTGGAGCTTGACTAGCTTCAAAATTTTAGGGTAAGCCTTATCCAACAATTGAAGATATGTATCCCAACCAATTTTGTAAGTTTCAGAAATGGATACTAGTCCACTTAGTAAGTGTGCCAGTGTTTCCTTCTCTTTGACTTCTATCAGTGTGGGTTTAACAATAATGTCCATGCACTCTCTCTTTTGAACACCCAATGAATCTAATCTGGGACTTACCAGTCCTCTAAGACTTCTTGCCCTACGAATGATCTTATCTTTCTCTTTCTCCAAAGCAAAAAATTGGTTCTCCAAGGATAAATTTTTTCCATCAACATATGTGGTCAGTGCAATTAATCCATCAAAAGAATTAGCAATGTTAGCTATCTTATCATATAACTCCTTCAATTTTAACTGTAAGAATTTCTATGTTACAACACACTCTGTAGATATTTGTACATTATTTTGAACAAAACTCAACAAGAATGAGTTTGGCCTCAATTTTCTTTTTCTCTATTTCTATGATCTGATCAAAAGCTACTCTTTTAGCTGCTGTGAACCTTTCCAAAGCCTGTCGGTCTACAATCTGCCTCAGAGATTGAAAATTGTTAGAAATGTGCCCTGTTAGAGGCTTGAGTTTGCTAGAAGGGCTTACTCCATCTTCAATCTGACAGTTAGGTATCAATCTATGCAACACTGTAACTAATTGATCAATTATTCCTTTGTCTGCAGTACCCTCCTTCAATAATTTCTGAGTTGCCATAATCATCAAATTAGTTGGACTCATCTAAGAGACTGATTTCTTCTCAATCTGAGAAGTGTCAATTGCCAAAAATTTTGCTTGGGAATCAGTTTTAACTGCCGGTATAGACTCAGTTTCTCTTACCTTATCCTCTTCAACCTCGTTTGCACTGGTGGCTTCACCACTTGGTGTTGTGTCAGTTACTATCGGTGGAGTATTATCCATAATATTTATAGTATCTTGTACATTGCCTTGCTCAAAAATGGTTTGTGCCGGTACAGACTGTACACTTTCCTTTACTACTGGTTGTGTCTGTATATCTATAGTTACCGCTGGTTTGGTCAAAATTGGAGTTGAACTACCCAAAATACCTTTCCCTTTTGATTTGTCAGGAATGGTGGAACTTGTTGCTTTTGCAAATTCTTCTTGAGATGTAAGAAAATCTGGATTTTTCTAGAAGAATTTGGTCCAACCCATACTGGTCTCATTTATCACCTCATTAACTTTGCCCATCATAAGGCTTATCTATCGGGGTTTACTATTGAAAACTATCCTATTTGCAACATCTATGCATCTTTTCATTTCCTTATTGTTTACAACACCATACATTTCCAAAAGTGCTACTTCCTTAATCTCCTTATCCCACTTGACACCATCAAGTCTTCTAGCATCAAGTATATTATACAAAGATAGAGGTATCTCCTTCAAAATTTCTACTAAGGCTTTCTTATAAATGTCTATATATAACAAAATAACCTCTTCTATTTCATTTTGCTCATTTTCTTCTTAGTCTTCATAATACTTAGATACATTTTTTAAAATTCCATCTTTTTTAATTTCATCAATTAGCTCAGCATAGGTCTTTGTGGTCTTACCGGTTTCAGTATCATCACCCTTCTTCTTTTTGCTTGGGGTTGTCGGGGTAGATGTGACCAGTTTCCTCTTTTGCATAGGTTTCCTTTCCAGAGGTGGAGGTGCAGTAGGTTTAGTTTCCTTTCTAACAAGTCTCCTCCTAGGCTCCACCTTTTTAGGCTCCAATTGTTGGGATCCACTTTCTTCCTTTGTACCCTTCTGAAAACTACAGGTTCATTATCCTTAGGGTTAGAATTAGATGTGATGGTAGAAATGTAAGCTTTAGGCTTCTTCAATTCTGCAGTACTAGCCACTGATGGTTTTGTTGTCGGTTTGGATCCAGATCCCAGTTGAGTGTCTATCTTATGAATTACATCTTGTACATATGGAAACATCTTTTCTATTTTCTTCTCTCTTCTCTTCCTGTTAAAACCAGTTTTAACTTCAAAATCCTTCTCTTGTGCCATACCAAAATGCTTTGTTTTATCATCTAATGGGGCATCTAACAACCATTTTTCATAGAGTTCAAAAATGTTATCATCTACCTCATATCTAAGCTCTTTAACCCATATGGTCCTAGGTTCAACTACTTCCATAAGAGTTTCATCAGTTTTTACAATAAAACAGATATTTGTGGAGTACATCTCCACAATGTTATTTGATATTCTCTCCCTTTCCCTCATGTTTTCTTGGAATGTTTTGAAATACCCCTAAAGTTTCTCATCTCTTTTGGTACGACGACCGGTGATTCCTTCCTTGATCTGCATACCTACAAGTATGTCATGAGCCCAACGCTTCTTCCCTAGACCAGGTAGCTCATTTAGGAAGTAAAGCATTAAACAAACAATCACGTTTCCATATCTAAAAGTTCCTTTCTTAACTCCCTTGATCTTTCCAAGGTTCAACATTAATTCACTCATAATCCATTCACATAAATTATATTTTGCATTATTCCCCAGCATCTGATATGCAACATGAATGCATGAACTAGCAACAAAATTCAATCGATTAGATTGAGTTACCTTATAATTTATTATCATGCTTGCAAATTTCACATCAATGTCGGTGATTGTGTTGATCCTAATTGATTTGCTATCAGGAGTTGCACCAGTTAGTTTTTCAACCTCAATGTTGGAAACTTTCTTGCCAGATTCTTGTCCAACTTTGGGTAAGTTGATGATTTCCTGAATAGCCTCCTTCGTGATCATGTAAGGCCGGTCCATCTAGATAAACTCATTGTGAACCCTGCTCAAAACATATCTGATGACCTTGTCTTTAAACTTTGGTATGTACAGAATACCGGTTAACCCTAGATCCTCAATTGCTTTGTATTCCATCTTGATGGTTCCAGAGTCTCCCAGTATCATAGATTGATACATTCTTTTGATGTTCTCTGTGCCCAGATCCTCCAGGGTATAGTGAATGTATGCCCTCACATCTTCAACATACATCACACTATTAGGAACCCTAGAAAATTCTCCCATAGAGTCTTCTTAGAAATTTTAGGAACCTCCTTGAATACGGGCCTTAACCTATCCTTGATTTCGACAATGGTGGCATTTGCAATGAAAGTAGGAGCTGAAGATCCAGATGCCATTTCGAAGAATACCTGAAAGTGAATGCCAGTGGAAGATTGAGTGCTTCTTAGATAACTACTCAAAATCCTTTCTCAATGCTTTTGCTCACTCTTAGTTCACCTTTTCTTCGCTATAAATGCTTGAATGATCGGTGAGTGAAAATGATTTCACCTACCCTTTTTATCAGTGAGTAAAACCCTAATTTTTCTCTATAATAAATGCTTCACAAACAACCCTAGTGGATGTCGGTTTCAAGATGGAATACAACTCTCCATATCTCCTCTGGGGTAATGTGCAAGATTTTGCAATGAATTTTCCAACCCCTAAGGCTTATGCCTCAGTTACCAGTGGAATTTCCTGCCAGTGCAAGAATGCTCTGTTCTACCGGTGGAGTTACCGGTGTAGATCCATCTCCACTTGGTTCTTCAGATTTTCTAACCCATCTCTTGGTGTGATCTTATTGTATTTCATCTACCTTCTGCTTTCCTTTCTCATTATCTTTATCATTGCTAACTGGTTGAGTCTTTCTTTTGCAATACTTAGCAATATGATCTATTTTGCTGCATGCATAACATGTAACATTATTCTTTTGAATTGCTTTGACATATCCAGTATCATTCTGTGACCTACAATGATTAGAAAAATGTCCAAACTTTCCACATGCATGACATTTAACATTCATTCTACAATCTTATGATCTATGACCATATTTCTTACAATTTGTGCATTGACCGAGAACAAAATTGTAGTTTTGATTTTTTTAGCCATATGCCCAAATTTATTGCAAACAAGACATCTACCATTGAATTTATAAGCATTAGATTTCCTTACTAGTTTCCTCTGTTCTGATGAGTTTTGTATACTGATTATCTAATCTTCATTTGTAGTACCGAAGCTTTCACCTTGTGCAAATCCAAGTCCTCTAGAATCATCAATCTATCTTTGTCTTTTCAATAAGTCATCCAACTGTGCAACATTGATCCTGAATTTTTCTTTACTCACCTACAGTAGTTAGATCATCTCTCAGAGTAGTTATTTATCTTTCAAGTTCTTTCTCATTGTTCCAGGAGTGTGCCAAATCAGTTCTCAATAGATTATTCTCATGAGTCAATCTACCATATTCATCAAATTTGTTCTTCAGAGATATAACAATATTATCTTCCTTCTTGTTTCTATCCTCAATATCTTTTGATAACCTCATAGTCGAATCTTGCATTTCATTCTTCATGAGCATGTTTGGTTGACTTAGTTTCTGACATTTTTCATTAAGTGCATTCTTCTCCTCATCATCTAGGTTTTGGAAAAGTTCTTTTCTCTTGGCTTGAGATGATGATAACCTTTCTTGCAGGATAAGAATGAATTCATTAGCAGAATTCAATTCATCTTGCAATTTCAAGTTCTTAATCCTTTCAGCATCATAATTCCTCAAGAGCCATCTTAGGTTGCTTCTCCATAGCCACGTTCAAAGATTCCGGTTTCAGGATCTTCCTCAAGATGTTAAACTTCTTTCGAGGTAACAGGCTTTGATACCAATTGTTGGGATCCAATAACACTGAGAGGGGGGGTGAATCAATGTTCTACCAGTATGATAAGATTTTATGCTTTTATACCATACACATATAAACCGGTAAACAAATAAACATATAACATGAAGAAAATAAACCATCCACAAAAATGAAAACCATAACACATATAATTTATATGTGGAAAACCTCAAAGAGGAAAAACCACGATGGGATTTGTGACCCATAATATTAGTTCACTAGCCATATGAAAAGATATTACATATAATGGGGGCCTACAGATGTAGGAAGGCACACTGCCTAGAGCATACTACTCATCACTAAAGAGACTCACTGAGTACAATATTTTGCTAAAGTAAAATACTGAAAATGAACTCAAAAATGCATCTTCTATTCCAAATAGAGTTCCGGTTCTAGCTCTGCTCTGTACTAGTTCATAAATCCTGAACACTACTACCAGAATCTCTACTCCTCCAAGAATGCTTTACAAGATATCTACAGATAATTGCATGATATAACATTCACATACAAAATTATCTTCATACATATACTTTGGATTATGCAGTTCTCTCTATATTCTCCTATGTCCATATCATGTCACTATATCAAAAAGACCTAGCAGATTGACCTATATACCTATTACAAACAATATGCCTTATGTTGGATTACAAGACATTACAAAAAGATATTCAATGTCAACCTTGACAATAATTACAAAATGATTTACTAAATAAATCTTCCTTGATGTCGGCTTCCTTGAAGTATTGATGCCGGTGCCGGTGTAGCCCTGAATGCTCCAAAGCTAGTGTCTATCGGTATATGCCTCCTAATGTCGGTATATGATTTCCATCTGATCTTGTTGCCATCAATGACAACAAAATGAATCCAATAAGTGTCAATTGCGAACAACATTTGAATCAATATTTCATAGAAATGATTGAATTCTGAATCTTCTTGAAGGAGAACAAATTGTTTTCACAACTACAAATCATTGAAATCAGCTTGCACAATTGACAAATTGCACCTATCATGAAACTAATCACACCATTCACATTTGAATGAGATATAATATTATTGTGATTTGAGTTTAAATCCTTTAATTATGTCTCATTCAAATATAATTTGTGTGAGTAGTTGCATCATAGGTGCAGGTTATAGATTGTGCAAGCTGATTTCAGTGATTTGTAGTTGTGAAAACAATCTATTCTCCTTCAAGACAATTCTGGATTCAATCCTTTCTATGAAATATTGATTCATTTGTATGCTTAGTTGATTTGTGACTAATTTAAGTCTACTAGTTGATGGATTTTGTGAGTTAAGCAGGTTATAGGTCTCAGAAACAATATTTGGTACATCACCTAGTAGGGTAGATTTAATTTCAATATTCTTTCTATCCCTTTTCTTAGTAGAAATTAGTTTACAGTAGATTCATCATAAAGGAAGCTGACCTATGATCTAGATTTTCACCTTCAATTTGAGCAACCCACAAGCTTGCAGGTGTTTCCATGTTTCACAGGATTGCTGGGTTTCATACTTAGCATTTCAGGTGCAATCCTCCGTGACACTAGTTTCAACCATAGAACAATTACAAAATCAAAATAAGTACACTAGATAATACTTGTATGAGTCTTTAATTTCTTTTGAGGTGATAGACTTTGGTACTACTAGTGCAAGAATATAGACAACATTCAAGGCTACTAGATCAACGAAAGATGAGTAATCTAATGAAGAGAACTTTGATGAGATTGAGACAAACTTTGTGAGAAGGATGAAAAGGGGAACCAGAAAGTACAAAGATAAATTTCCCTTTAAATGTTTTAGCTATGGAAAGATAGGTCATTATGCTTCTAGATGTCCTAACAGAATTGCAAATCAAAGTAATAAGGAATTCAAAAGAAAATTCAATAAGAAGGCTAATTATGTCAAAGAAGATACAAATATTTCCAATGATGAATTTGAGTATGAAGAGGACAATGAATGTTTGTTCTTGGCTATAAAGGAAGAATCTTGTTCTACTAAAATTGATAAAATAATGAAGGAAAAATCTCCAAAAGATGTTGCTAAAAGAGAAGGTACTATTGTATTTTCTTTTCATGATACAAGAGATAAAAATGAGTGGATTATTGATAATGGATGCTCAAATCATACGACTGGTGATAAGAGTAAGTTTGTAAAGCTTGAAAATTTTGAAGGACTTGTCCGATTTGGAGATGATCAGACAACTAGGATAGTTGGAATTGGTTAAATTAACTTTGATAGCATACATAATACTGAAAATATTTTCTATGTTAATGGCTTGAATCAGAACCTCTTGAGTGTTGGTCAAATGTGTGGAAATGGATATAATCTTATTTTTTAGGAGGATGGATGTGAGATCAGAAAGAGGACAGATGGAAATGTATATCAGTTGAAGACCATTGGCGGGTATTTCCTAATTGCAGAAAATACTTAAAGTTGGCTATGGCATCAGAGGATGTGTCACATTAACTTTGATAATATAGAGAGGATTAGTTCAACTCAAGCCATGAGATATTTTCTGAAGATAACTAAGCCTACTAATCCTATGTGCAAATATATTTAGTGCACACTTATATTTGTGGACCAATCGAAACTAGAAGTCAATAAACTGATAGGTATTTTATGCTCTTAATTAATGATTACTCTAGAATGACTTGGGTTACTTTATTAAGAGAAAATTATGAAGTTCTAGAAAAAATTAAGAAATTCAAGATCATGTTGAAAATGATATAGAGAGAAGAATCAAATGTTTGAGGTTTGATAGAGGTGGAGAGTTTATTTCTTATAAATTCAATAAATTTTGTGAGAATCATGGGATAAGAGACACTTGTCTTCTCTTAGAAGATCTCAGTAAAAAGGTTTAGTTGAAAGGATGAACAAAACAATTTAAGAAGTGTCTAGAACAATGATGAATGAGTCAAGCTTACCAGAAATCTAGTGGAAGCAATACACACTACACTATACACTCTTAACATAGTACAAATTAGAAGGATTGATGAGAAAACATCTTATGAACTTTGGTATGTTCAGACTCCGTCTGTGAAATATTTCTGAGTATTTGGAAGTAAATGCTATATTAGGAGAGATTTAAGAAAATTTAGGAAACTTTGACACAAGTGATAATGAAGGTATATTTCTTGGCTACTCTACTAAAAGAAAATCTCACAAATGTTATAACAAAAGACTAAGAAGAAATGTTCAATGCACAAATGTAAAATTTGATGAAGACACTTCAAAGAATATAGTTGTAGGGATATGATATTAATCTGATGTGTCTATTGGAAAACCAAAAGAAGAAAAGGTTGAAGAAACAAAGGTACAAAATGATAAGGAAGATTGTTCGGAAATTACTCCTAAGACTCCAAGATATGTGCAAAAGAATCACTTAGAGAAATGAATTATTGGATACAAGAACATAGGTGTTATCACTATAACTAAATTTGTTGAAGAATAGGTGAGCTTATGTCTAATTTAAAAAACATAACCAAAAACAGTGAAGGATGTTTGTAGAGATCAATATTGAATGAAAGTTATGCAAGAAGAATTGGAACATATTGAGAAGAATCAGAGTTGGAAACTTGTCCCAAGATCAGTTAACAAGAATGTGATAGGAACTAAATGGGTATTTCAAAACAAACTGGATGAGGATGGTCATATAGTGAGAAATAAAGAAAGACTTGTATGTAAAGGATATTGACAAGTAGAAAGAATAGATTTTGAGGAGACTTATGCTCTTGTAGCAAGAATGGAAGCTATTATAATTTTTTTGGCTTTTGCAATACACAAGGATTTTAAGGTCTATCGGATGCTTGTGAAGTTTGTCTAAATGGAGAGTCAAAAGAGGAAGTATAAATTGAACAAATAAAAGGATTCAATCTATCAGATACTCTAGAGAAGGTCTATAAATTAAAGAAGACACTTTATGAACTGAAGCAAGCTCCAAGAGATTGGTATGAAAGGCTTGACAAGTATTTGCTAAAGCAAGGATTTCAAAAATTTCTACTGACAATAATCTCTATTTTAAGATTGTAGAAAATGACATCTTGATTGTAGTTATTTATGTGAATGATATAATCTTTGGAGGAAATGATGGTCTATGTAAGAAATTTTCTAATGAGATGCAAGAAGAATTTGAAATGTCTATGATTGGGGAGATGAATTTCTTTCTTTGTTTACAAGTTAATCAGAAGGATAATGGTATATTTATTTCACAGTCTAAGTATGTTAAGGAAATGTTTAAGAAGTTTGGAATGGAGAATGTCAAACTTGTATGTACTCATATGGCTACTAGTTGTAAGTTGAGAAAATTTGTTGAATCACCGAAGACTGATCAAATATATAGATCTATTATTTGAGGCTTATTGTATCTGACTACTAATGGATTGGATATCATGCTTGTTGTTTGTCTTGTGGCAATATTTTAACAAGACCCTAGAGAGACACATGTTGTTGTTGTGAAAAGAATTTCTAGGTACCTAAAAGGAACAAAAAACTATGGTCTATGGTACCCTAAAAGATCTAATTTCACTCTGATTGTCTATATAGATGTGGATTGGGTTGGCTGTGTTGATGAAAAGAAAAGTACTAGTGGGGGTGCATTTTACCTTGGACTCCCAATTGGTTTCTTGGTCAAGTAAGAAACAGGATTCAATATTTCTATCTAATGTTGAAGTTGAGTATATTGTTGCTGCTACTTGTTGTACTTAGGTATTATGGATGAAACAAACTTTGAATGACATTGGAATATTGTTTGATGAGACTATTTCTATCTTTTGTGGCAATACCAATGCAATGAACATTTCTAATAATCCAGTACTGCATTCAAGAACGAAACATATTTCAATTTGGTATCACTTCTTGGGGGAGAATGTTTTGGAGAATGAAGTAAAAGTTGATTATGTGCCTACAAAGGAACAAATTGATGACATATTTACTAATGCACTTGCTAAAGATCCTTTTTAATATCTCTAAGAGAAATTGGGGGTTATGGCCCCTCCTTTTCTAAACTAAATGCATATATAGAGATGCATTGGTCTAGTGAACTTCATGAATACTATCATTTTGAAATAATGACTTGGTGCTACTTGTTAGGGAGAGCCTTCTGTAGTTGTAAGAATTGAATGAAATGAGCTGACAATTTTTTTATCTAAGCCTTTTTCCTTGATGAAAAAGGAGGAGAGAATGAGAAGATGAGATGTTTGGCAAAGGGGGAGAAAATGTGAAATGGATTGATTTTTGATATGAGAGTTGTTTTTGTTGTCAGTGATGTGTTGCCATCAATGATAAAGGTGGAGATAATTGTAATATTTATCATTATGAGCTATTTATGTGTTGTCAATGATGTCAACATGCTTTGGTTTTCATTAGTGATGAATTTGTATAAGTGATGTTGAGTTCTCAGTACAGTTGTGTTGAATGTTTTGCTTCACACATCTTCTATGTTGTGTATCTATCATTATGGTTTGGAGATGTTGTTAAGATATGTTTGGAGATGATATATTCTAGATTTGGTGCACATGATTGGTGTGATAAGGAAGGTGTGTTTACCATTATGTTTGACAGTGTTCACTAGTGCTTCCATATGAAATGCATGCTTCACATTTCTCCACATTATGGTTTCTAGTGTTTTGTTTTTGGAGTTAAGTTATTAGTGTCATTAGCTTCATTCTATTTAGTTGGCACGTGTTCTTGGGATTGAGAAGAATGATTTTTAAGTTAGATGGTGATTTACTCTTGGTTTGATCAACCTAAGTTATTTACATTTCATATTGTTGTTTTGATGATTATGGAATATTGTATACCATGTTTGATTATTATTTTGGTCTTGATTAAGATGTGTTGTGGTCCACTCTACATTCTTTTCCATTGTGAAAATGTTTAGTGTCGACCTAATTTGAATTATGTTTGGTTAGTTGCTTAGATGACCTTGGGAAATTTTGCATTTGTGAGGATTATATAAATAAAAGATAATTTGTTGACGATGATAGAAGAAGAGAGAACGTATGAATAAATGTGAAAGAAAGTGAAATGTGAAGAAGGTGTGTGAAACAAGATCTATCTTCCTAACTAATTGATGGTTGATGTTGAGTTGGTAAAAAGTGTTGAGTAAAGTGAGATTTCATGTGTTAGCTACTGGAAGCAATGAGACAAAGGTATCTACATATCTTGCAGTTGTAGAAGTGCATTGTTGGTATTATGGATGACTTCGTCATGTGTTGCATTGGTTTTTCCATTGATGTCAACACTTATCTTCTTGGAGGTCTACATTGTTGTTTTGGCACTATGGTTATATTGGTTTACTGTTACACTGACAATATGGTTCACTGGTATGGTTAGTGACTTATGTACAGTCACCAGTATATGTTCACCAATAGGTTATATGGTTCATCGGCAACAATGATGACTTGTTATCACTTGGAGATAATTTGGTTATATCGAAGACATGGATTGGAAGTTTAGTTTTGGTGTTTTTCTTATTGGTTTAATCTAGTCGACATATTTGCCTTTACCGATAGATAGGTCTAGGTTATGGACCAGTACTCCAGATCAGCACGACATGTTATGGAGATTGTTTTATTGATTAGTGAAAGTGGTAAATGTATTGAGTCGACATGTTGTATTGCATCAATACTTATTTGTAATTGATTTAATTGTAATATCTTTAGTGAGCCGACCTATACATTTGGTCTTAGGTTTTGTATATATGATTGTAAGATCTTATTGAGGATCAGTAATAATGAGTGAGAATGGATATTGAAAAGCGAAAATAAGAAGATCCTTGTGCGAATCACGCAGACATTATTTGAAGGTTGAAGGAAGGTTATGAAGATGTTTTTGACACTCATGTTCAAAGCTTAACCAGTACTGAATCCATCATTGGAGATGCTATTTTGAGCAGTACATTATCATTGGATTTAACCATCCAATTGTGCAGTCAATGTGACTCCTTTTTGTGATTGTGTAGTGAGATCTAGGCAATTGGCCTTTCTGCATGTGCAAACCCCATTGTGTATACACATACTATCTGCAGTAGTATCATCTGATTGTGGGTAAGGTTTCCCACCATGGTTTTTCCCTTACCGGGTTTCAACGTCAAAATCTTTGTGTCATGTGTTGTGGATGTTATTTCTCTTTCTGTTTCATGCATTAAATTATATCGGTACTACTATATCTGTTAATCTATTTTACAAACACTTAAGTTTGGTTTATCGACATTAAGTTTAAGTTGGAATAATTTACATTTGGTTTATAATCTATTGATAGCTGGTTAACAACTAATTCACCCCCCCTCTAAGTTGTCCTTACCAGGACCCAACAATTAGTATTAGAGCGAAGTCCTCTTTTTGCAGAAGCCTAACAGCTTGAGGAGATTCTATGGCAAAAAATATTTTCAGTAAGGACAACCCGAAGCTTGATGGAACCAACTATGACATATGGAAGATTAGAATGGAAACACATCTGAACTCCATTAGAAGAGATATATGGGATGTTACAAAGAATGGCTATGTTGCTCCTATTTTGAATCAACCTCATCCACCAACATTGGCTAAGGGCATGGACAATGATTGCAAAGCAAGATAAGCACTTCTGAGCACATTATAAGATAAGAAAATCATGGGACTATCAAATAGATCTACTACTAAATCTATTTGGGATAAACTGGAAACACTGAAAAAAGGAGATACCACTGTCAAAATTGCAAAACTCGAATGTTACTGTGTTAGGTATGAAAATTTTAAAATGGAAAAAGATGAAATAATTTGTGCATTTATGGAAAGAGTTAATGAAATTGTTTTAGGAATACAATATTGTAGAGGATCCTTAAGTGAAGATAAAATTGTGTCTAAAGTTTTAAGAGCATTGCCACCGGCTTACAAGATGAAAGTGACTACTATTAATGAAATGAGAACAATGCCTAATACTTCAGTTTCTAGAGATACTTTGGTTGGAAAACTTTCAACATTTGAGGTTGAGGAATTTGGTTATGTTGCTACTGTAAAGACTGATTTAGCTTTGAAAGCAACATCATCATTATCAGCATCATCATCTGACAAAAATGATTGGAAAGCACTTTATGCAAAAGAACTTGAAGATATGAGAAGAGAAAATGAAGAACTTGAAGAACTTGAAGCACTATTTGCAAGGAAAATGCCTAAAGTTCCAACATGAAGTAAGTATGAAGGTAAACCACCTTTCAAATTTTTTAACTGCAATAAAGTTGGTCATATAGCATCTATGTGTCCTAATAGACATGCAAGACTAAGGTTGGAAGCAAAAATATCATACAAGCCTAACCATGAATATCAGAGATATGGATTCAAGAAAAACAGAGATAAGTCTTGCTAGTATGGAGATGAAGGTGTTATAGATGATTCATATGAAGATACAATAGATATCGGATGGGCTTTTGTTGCAATAAAAGAAGATCTACTGACACCCATTGTCAAATCAGTAGAGCAGGTACTAGCAACAACAATTGAAGAAAAGGATGAATGGATTATAGATAGTGGATGCTTGCATCATATGACTGGTGATAAAAGAAAATTCTTATCTTTTCACGAAATTCATGGAGGTTTAGTAAGGTTTGGAGATGATAAAGATTGTTCAATCAAAGGAAAAAGGCACTATATCCTTGGATGGTAAGTACAATACTTACAATGTTTATTATGTAGAAGGTTTAAAGCATAATCTTTTGAGTGTTGGTTAGTTAGTGGAAAAAGGATTTTAGTTACAATTCAAGAATGGAAAATGCAAAATCATAAACAAAATTGGATTGGAGATTGCAATCGGCAATTAGACTAAAGGTATTATCTTTCACTTGAATACTAGTGATAAGACATGTTTAATTGCACGCATTGATGAAAGTTAGTTATGGCATAAAAGACTCTGTCATGTGAATTTTGATTGCATTGTAAAGATCAGTTCAATTAAGGTAGTAAGGGATTTACCTAAGATTGTGAAACCTCATAATCCGGTATGTAAGGAATGTCAAATGGGAAAGCAAGTTAGAACAACATTTAAGAGCATTACTGAGAAATGCAATAATATTATTGATTTAATTCATACTGATTTGTGTGGTTCAACAAGAACAAGAAGTCTACAAGGTGATAAATACTTTATGCTAACAATTGATGATTATTCTAGAATGTGTTGGGTTACTTTTCTCAGGGAGAAATCATAAGCTTTTGGAAGATTCAAGATATACAAGGCAATGGTAGAGAATGAAACCAACAAGAAAATCAAATACTTAAGATCAGATCAAGGAGGAGAATTTACATCTAGATAATTTAATGCATTCTATGAAGTGAATAGAATCAAAAGACAACTATCAGCACCCCAGACACCCTAGAAGAATGGAGTTGTGGAAAGGAAGAACATAACTATTCTAGATGTAGTAAGAACAATGTTAATGGAAGCAAATCAACCTCATGTGTATTGGAGAGAAGCAGTAAATACAATGGTTTATACTTTCAACAGAGTTCACATGAAAAGCGAAACTGGTAAGACCCCTTATGAACTATGGTTTGGTCATATTCCTACTCTTAAGTAATTCAGAATATTTGGAAGCAAATGTTACATTAAAAGAGATGAGTATATTGGCAAATTTGATCCTAGAAGTGATGAAGGAATATTTCTTGATTATTCATCTAGAAGTAAGGCATATAGATGTTATAATAAAAGGTTAAAGAAAGTCATTGATAGCACTAATGTGAAGATAGATGAATGCTTTAGAGGAGATTCAAGATCTGTGGAACTGCTAGTTGAAATGATAATTGATCAACTGACACAGATTGTACTGGTACAAAGTGAAGACCCAGTCACACCGACATCATCAAAAAACTCAACTGTGACTAAAGAACATCATGTGAATGTAAATCAGAACAAACACAGGAATGTAAGATTGAATCATTCAGAGAATTGGATAATTGGAAACAAGAATGAAGGTGTTATGACTAGAGGAAGACTAAAAAATGAAGAGGTATGTTTAATTTCTCAAATTGAACCAACATCTGTTATTGAAGCATGTAAAGATGAACATTGGATAAAAGCAATAGAGGATGAATTAGAATAAATTAAAAAGAACAACACTTGGACATTAGTTCCCTGGCCTAAAGACAAAAATGTAATTGGAACTAAATGGGTATATAGGAATAAACTTAATGAGGATGGAGAAGTAATTAGGAACAAAACAAGATTAGTTTGTAAAGGTTATTCACGGAAAAAAGGAATAGATTATAATGAAACCTTTGCACTGGTAGCTAGAATTGAGGCAGTTAGACTATTTCTTGCATTTGCAGCTCATGAGAACTATAAAGTTTATCAAATGGATGTAAAATGTGCATTTCTAAATGGAGATCTTGAGGAGGAAGTTTATATTGAACAACCTGATGGATTTTCTTTGACAAATAATAAGGATATGGTTTGCAGGTTAAGGAAAGCTTTATATGGATTGAAGCAAGCTCCTAGAGCTTGGTATGCTAGATTGGATAAATATCTTTTGAATCTTGGTTACACAAAACATAATGCTGACAACAATTTGTATTACAAGGTTACCAATGATAATATTTTGGTTATTGAAGTTTTTGTAGATGATATCATTTTTGGAGGTGAAGATGGATTGTGTAAGGACTTTGCTAACAAGATACATGAAGAATTTGAAATGTCTATGATTGGAGAGATAAAATTCTTTCTATGTCTGCAGATTTTACAAACAGATAAAGGTATATCTATATGTCAAACAAAGTATTTGAATGAACTCTTAAAGAAATTGGGTATGGAAAATTCTAAACCAGTAAGTACTCTATGACTACAACTAATAAATTGACATTGAAGGATGATTCAGCTCCTATTAATCCAACAAGGTACAAATCTATGATTCAAGGTTTACTGTATTTGACACAAACAAGACTTGATACAATGAATGCAGTATGTATTGTTTCAATATTTAAATGCAATCCTAAAGAAAATCATGAATCAAAAGTTAAGAGGATTTTTCGGTACCTACAAGACACATCAAATCTTGGTTTATGGTATCCTTAAGATGAAAAATTTGATTTATGTGCATACACTAATGCAAATTGGGAAGGAGATGTAGATGATAGAAAAAGTACCACTAGCAATGCATTCTTTCTTGGTAGAAAATTGATTTCATGGATCAGCAAGAAGCAGACTTGTACATCATTATCAACAACAAAATCAAAATATGTTGCAGCAACAACTAATTGTACTCGGGTATTATGGATTCAACAAATGTTGAAGGATATAAAGGTAAAATGCAAAGAACCAATAATAATTTATTGTGATAATTCAGAAGCAATTGATATATAAAAGAATCCGGTATTTCACTCTAAGACAAAGCATGTTTCTATTAAGTATAATTTTCTGAAAGAGAATGTTGAAGCAAATGAAGTGAAATTGGTTTAAGTCAATACTAAAGAGTAAATTGCAGATATCTTTACAAAGTCTTTTCCTAAGGAAACATTTGAATATCTCAGAGAATAGCTTGGGGTAATTTCCCCACTAATAGAGACTTAGATGTTAAAGATTGGCACCAAACCGACAGGAGCTAAACAAAAAAACTTTTTCCGGCTATGATGGAGGAGAGCTACTTCTAAGGGCGAGTAGTTGGCTAAATGTTAAGTTTTGTTTCTTAACTGCTTTGGCATTTGATGTCAAAGGGGGAGAGATATCTATGGAAAAATATTATTTCTTGAGGGAGAGATTATTCATTAGGGGAGAGACATACTCTTTGGGTATATGTATTTTGGTTTCTGTGTTTCTGTTTCAGAACTTTGTATTGATCTATCTTTGGGAGATTGATTGGTTTACTGTTTTTGGCATTCTATTTTTGGCACTTAGATGTTTTTCCATCTAGTGTTGCCATCAATGCTAAAGGGGGAGACTGTTGCTATTATGTATGACTTCTTCATGTGTTGCATTAGTTTTGTCATTGATGTCAACACTTTAGTGACTTATGTACAGTCACTGGTATATGTTCACCAGTAGGTTATATGGTTCACCGGCAGTAATGATGACTTGTTATCACTTGGAGATCATTTGGTTATATCAAATACATGGATTGGAAGTTTGGTTTTGGTGTTTTGCTTATTGGTTTAATCGAGTTGATAGATTTTCCTTTACTCACAGATAGGTCTAGGTTATGGACGGGTACTCCAGATCAGCACGACACGTTATGGAGATTGTTTTATTGATTGGTTAAAGTGGTAAATGTATTAAGATGACATATTGTATCACATCAAGACTTATTTTTAATTGATTTAATTGTAATATCTTTAGTGAGCCGACCTATACATTTGGTCTTAGGTTTTGTATATATGATTGTAAGATCTTATTGAAAATCAATAATAATGAGTGAGCATGGATATTGAAGAGCGGAAATAAGCAGATCCTTGTACGAATCACACAGACATTATTTGAAGGTTGAAGGAAGGTTATGGAGGTGTTTTTGACACTCATGTCCAGAGCTTAACCACACTGAATCCAGCATTGGAGATGCTATTTTGAGCAGTACATTATCATTGGATTTAACCGTCCAATTGTGTAGTCAGTGTGACTCCTTTTTGTGATCGAGTAGTTAGCTCTAGTTAGTTGTCTTTTCTGCATGTGCAGACCCCATTTGTATACACATACTATCTGCAGTAGTATCATCTAATTGCGGGTAAGGTTTCCCACTGTGGTTTTTCCCTTTCTGGGTTTTCACATCAAAATCTTTGTGGCATGTGTTGTGGATGTTGTTTCTCTTTCTATTTCATGCATTAAGTTATATCGATACTGCTATATCTATTAAACTATTTTACTGACACTTAAGTTTGGTTTATCGATATTAAGTTTAAGTTGGAATAATTTGCATTTAGTTTATAATTTATTGACAACTAGTTAACAACTGATTCACCCCCCCTCCCAGCTGTCCTTACCAGGACCTAACATGCATTTGTGGTGGATTCTTTATCTTTTAGTCTACTTATTTCTAGCAGTGAGCCCTCTAGTAGTGAGCCTTTCTTTCTTTCTCTTGGGAAGTGAGCCTCTAGAAATTATCCTTTCTTTGTAAAAATCATCTTAACTAATGTCACCCTAATAGGTGTTCATATCTTAGGAATAGCTTCTCCATGTTTTTTCCCCTAACACGTTTTTCCACATAAAATCCGGTGTCTCATTGTATATGTTGTGTTATGATGTTTCATGCTCTTATTTTTCTATGGATTATGTTTTAAGGTTAATTTGTTGTATACCTGATTTAAGAAAAAAATTTAAGATTATATACAACTAATTCACCCCCCTTCTTAGTTATCATGTGCGTTAGTATATTCAATAGGGGGATGAATCATTATTTGCAATTTTTACTTATCCTACAACATTAATTACCTCACATAACTTCTCCAAAATAATTACCATATTTATCTATCTTATGTATGTCAATGATGGAACAATTATAGCATATGAATCGACACACACTCAAACAAAGAAAACCAAACATATGTGGAAAACCCAAGATGGAGAAAACCACAGTGAGAGTAGCTACTTAGATCTATTACCCAAATCTGGCCTCACAAAAATAATGAAACACTTGCATGAATTTAGTAGGCATCAACCTACCAGAGACACCAATATCCTTAATGTACTATGAGAACCAACCCACTAGATACACTAATCTCATATGCCTAGATCTGAGCAACTACTCAAAAGAAGGACCTCAATCTCAACAATAATGTAAGGAACTCTGATACTGCTTACTCAATTTAAATTTCAACCACCTACACTCTTTCTTCTCATAAGATGTTATGATATAAGTGCACTTGGATAAGGAACCCCCCCTGATTCATTCTCCTTCTTGATTGAAATGGACTTGTATCCCTAGAAGTACATTACAATTTAACTATGTACTTAAAAATGATTCTAGGACACTCAAATATATATGTTCCAATAACAATTACAAATGTAGGTTGACCACATATATAGTTACATAATTTACAAGTCAGCCATACAATTTTTTTCATCAAAACATGTAGTAGGATAGGTCTTAGATTAGCCCATACACAACCCAATATAAGATAACACTCCACGTACTTCACAAGGAAGCTTAATTAAGTCCAAAATGTTATCCTCACGTAATCATTAACAAATGCACATGCTTTAATTCTTCCAAAGGTTGACAATATCAACCATGCAATGAACTTGGCTTAAAAAACTCATAATCATCTGCATATAGAGAAAATTTTCATGCAGAATGAGCCAAGAGTGAAACTAATTATAAAGAATATTCCTCAATTGTTGGTAGCCCACTTTCAAATCAACTGTTATAACATTCTAGAACACAAACTAGGTATGCTAGCAATGTAGTAACAAATTCATGAACCAAACACATCCTTCTACTAGTCCAAGATTCCAAAAATTATGAATACAAACAATACTTGTGTTGGCATACTCATGATTCAAACCGTAGACCTCATTATGCCTTGCCAATAGTAGATATAAATATCTTGCAAGTCTAAAGTATGGAAATAGTTGTTCATAAGTTTATTCATGGAAACTAGGAACTAAACCTTCTTCTAAATGATTACACTGAAAGGAGAAATGAGCTCAATAGATTCAACCTCAATTATATTAGGAAAATGGTTAAATGTTGATTCGGTTCCACTCCTTTTGATTGAATTGAGATGGAACATGCAAATATGTAGATTAAATGCTAGTTCTAGAGCTAAAGGTAAAAAATTGACATAAATTAACATGAATAGATAGTCTCTAATTTGATATGCAGACATGCACATGGATCTAGAATTAGGAGAATGAGTAGAACTTGAAAATACGAGATAATTGTGCTTTGGGTGACCTTGTCCTTGTTGGAATCCAAGAACACTGAGAGGGGGGGGGTGAATTAGTGGTCTACCGGTATACGAATTTATGAACTTATTGCTAATCAACTGGATGAAATAATATAAAATTAAAGTGCATAAATAAATGAACACAAGAAGCAATACCATAACACCAATATGTATATGTGGAAAACCTTATAAAGGGAAAAACCATAGTGGGGCTAGTACCCACAATATCTATATACTTCATCAAGGTATACAAATATTACATAGAGGGGTATGCACATGCATACATGCTTACCGCCTAGTGTTCACTTCTCGAATACACATATATGGAAGTCTCACTTACGTAACCTTACAAAGTGATTTATAAAAATGAACTTAAATGATGCATCTGACCATGTTGGTTAAGTTTTGGTTGTAGCTCTGAGATTCTCAACTGAATCGGTGATATTGATACTCTGTCCTGCTATCGGTTAGGATTGTGCATGTGCAACTGCGCACATATACTATCAATTGCTCATCAATTTTCACACTATCAATCTCTGACTATTTCACATCTCAAATCATATCATGTGAATGTATATCGTCCATCACTAAGTGATCTCCCTTATATACCCTTATAACTTGTTCATCATGTTGACATTCATAATCAAAATAAACCTATCGGTTTCCTCCTGGATCATAATGTATGTTACAAATTATCCTGATGATCTTATTTGATGTCAGCCTGGCATGCTACCTTCAATTCCTCAAATGACTTAACTAGGTCCCATAATATGAATTACCGGTACTAAGAATAACTGGTTAACAAGTGTAAACTATATGGTGTATACCGATTGGCCTTAACTAGACAAAATGATAAAGTGATGAATCCAGATGAAGAGATACCATCTCCTGAAGATGAGTTGCCATCAATGACAACCCAAAAATGCAATTCACCTCAGAAGGTGACTATCGAATGAGTGTCATTTGCCAACAATCTCCCCCTTTGGCATTGATGGCAATACTCATGTGAAAAATGATATTACCTCTGAGTGTGCTCCCCCTTTCCTATACATCCATGCAACTATTTACATTTGTACTCTTCCCCTATGATATTCATTCATTTTTCACTGTACTCCTCCCCCTTTGACATCAATGACAAAGCTAGGTGAATATATACAAGAAGAAATATGTACAAGTGATTTACATATATATACCAATCTCTATACATATTTCAGAATGTCTACATACAAAGTCTTAAAAAATGAAAAGTAAGTATCCCATCCTTGCTTAAGTGAATCTAGAATGGAGTTGAACCCATTCAAGAGGATGGTATAGTAATCAATAGCTTGGGATTCTATTGGATTTTCCTACTGCATATTTGCTATACACTATGTTTTATGACAAAGCAGGTTGTCTAACTGGGGACCTATAAAGTTCTGGATCTTTGTGGCTCTCCTTATCATACTATCCCTTTCCTTTTCTAACTTTAATATTTGATCCATGACTACCAAAATTGGACCGTCAAGAGAACTTGTTAGGTTTGATGCCGGATTGTAAGCATGTGAAATATGAAGTAATTGACCTTTACAATCCATAATCTATTTGTCTAGGGATGCAGTGAGCTTTGAAAAATCTAGACAAGTTTTATATACTTTACCTTCTTCCGCTAAGGCTTCATCAATAAACTATATACATGTGTGAATTTTTGCCTTTTTGGTTGATATCATCTGCAAAAATGTCTATTTCCTAGCCTCAACAAATTTGTCTTTGGCCTAAAGTGCATAAATTTTAACCAAAGAATCATACTATTTAGGAATGTACTCAATTTTTTCCTGAAGTTTCCCTGAAGAGCTTGAGCTCTCTTTTGCTTGAAATTCTAGTACAAGCTAGTTCGAAACATCAAAAATGAATTGTATCAATTGCTTGTCATTGGATTCCTCTTGGGCTAACTCTTGACTTGCCTGAGTTTGGAGTCCAGTCGTAATCGATACCTTTTCTACCAGTGACATCAGGTGGTAAGGCTTGTCAAAACTGATAGAAAATCCTGACATTTTCCCTTGGGATTTTGATAAAGATGTGTCAATTGCCAATCCGTAAGGGAAATTTGACTCTCCCTTTTTGCCTTGATCTTCAACAGAGATCTTCTAGGGTGTATCTATTGGTTCCTTGTTTGCTGAAATCTGCACCTCATGTGCACCGGTGGCTTCGCCCCTTGGTGCACCACTCTCTTTTGGTGCTTCCCTTGATTCATTTTCTTATGTAACTTTTTCTTTTTCAACCTCTTCCTCTACATCCTGTACATTTGTTTTTGGAGGATTCTGAGTATCTTCAATGTCAAATTTGACTCATGAGTTGGAGGAGTAGTAACCAGTGGATTAGTTTTCATATTTTGTTCATCTTTCCTTTCCGGTTCCTTATCCTTTTGTAATTGAATGTTTTGAGACTATACAAAGCTGGGACTTAGCTCATATCCTTTATCCAAAATAATTCTTACCCATATATCTATTGTTTCTTTTTGTATCTCTTCATATTTTTGTAGCATTAAGTTGTTTATCAGGTGTTTAGGTTTGAATTATGTCAGACTTGTCTTATTTATTAAATCTGCAATCTCTTATGGAGTCATGGATGGACAAAATTAACCAATTATGTTTCCTTCATATGTCTATCTAGATTTTGTGCATTTAATTTTCTTATTTCTAATCTATCATATAGTTCTTTGGGAAAAAAATTCTCCAACTCTATCAATGTTCTGCTAAATGAATCAAGATAATACAATGGCCTCTTCTAACTATTTCTTATCCTTCTCATCAAATTCATCATAAAATACAAAAATATTTTTCAGATTGCCATCATTAATAATTTGATCTATAATTTCTCTAGCATCTAACTTGTTTTGATTACCATTTCTCCTCTTAGTTTCCGGTTTAGATTGCTCATCTCCTTTGGGCTTCCTTTTGTGTACAATGGTAATCTTAGGAGTCTTCTTGGGTTGCTCCTTCTCCAGTTCCTTCTTTTGATCTACCTTTTTATCTCTGGAGGGTCGTCCTCTGACAACTTTTGCAAAAACACCTTTCTTCTTTGGAGCTTGTTTGATTTCTTCTTATGACTCTGTCTCCTTTGAAGATACTACAACATATTCCCTTGCTAGTTTTTGTTTTCTTTCCTTTACTTCGTTAGGCTTAGGGATAGCAAGATCTTTGGATGGTCCTTCTTGTTGTTTAGGTGGTTCAGTTGGGAAAAAATTAGGTGTGGCTTGAGCTACTTTCTTTGCCTCTCTCTCTCTCCCCTTTTCTCTTCTTTTTCTGCTCTTCTTTTATCTGTGTTGGTATTTTGGATATGTTGATATGGTTTTTTCATTGATGTAAACACTTGTCAAACACTTGTCAACACTTATCAACACTTGGAGATCTTTGTTTATGTTCACCGACATGATCAATGACTTATGCACAGTCACCAGTATCTGGTTCATCGACGATTATATTATTCACCGACATTGAGGATGATCTGTTATCAGGATGATCTGTTATCATCTATAGATTACTTGTTTATGTTGAAGACATTGTTTGGACACTTTGTCTTGGTGATTTGATTATTGATCTAATCGGGTTTGCATATTTTCTATCACCAGCAAATAGGTCTAGGATATGCACCAACAGGCTTATCTATTCCAAATCAGCATGAAACTTCATGAAGATGATTTATTATTATTGTAAATGCATTGGGCTGACATCATGCATCACATATTGATTCATTTGTAATTAATTTTATTTTAATATCTTTTAGTGAGACCTACATTTGGTCTTAGGTTATGGTATAAATGTAAGATCTCATTTATGAGATTGATATAGGATTGGAAAAAGGATTGCAATAAGGTATATGTGAATATAAGCAGAGCTATACACATAGACATCATTCAAGATTGAAGGAAGGTTTGAAGAAGGAAAATCATAGCTTAACCGGTACTGAATCCAACATATGAAGATGCTATTTTGAGTAGTACATTATCATTGGATTTAACCATCCAATTGTAGTCAGTGTGACTCCCATTTTGTGTTTGAGCAATGAGCTCCAGGCAGTTGGCCTTTCTGCATGTGCAGACTCCATATTGTATACACATACTATTTGCAGTAGTATCATCTGATTGTGGGTAAGGTTTCCTACTATGGTTTTTCCCCTTAGAGGGTTTCCACGTACAAATAACTGTGTTATGTGTTGTGTATGTTATTTGTCTTTCTGTTTCATGCATTAAACTTTACCGGTACTGCAATTAACTATTAAACTATCTACCGACATTAAAGTTTGGTTTATTGGTATTAAGCATTAAGTTTGGTTAAGTTAGTTTGGTTTGTATTTATTGGACAACTGATTCACCCCCCCTCTCAGTTTCCTCTGGGACCTAACAAACTGGGCTTCAAGGATTTTGACCTTTTGTTCTACTTCTACCCTATGATGAACTTCACTAATTAGTTGCTCAACTACAAGTCTTGTCATTTTCCTTGTGATGCTGGGTGCAACCCATTCTTTGTGAAATTTTAGTCCCTTCTCCTGTCCAGTGCCAAAGTTTTCTTCTTTTTCATCAACTGGAGTTCTGAGTATATGTTGTGCATATCCATCAAGTGTGGTCGCATCTACCTCATAGCCCATTGGCATAATCTAAACTATCCTAGGATGGAGTTCCTCCATCATGCATTCATCCTTATTAACCATGAAATAAATTGTGTCCTTATATATCTGCACAATTTCTTTAGGAATCCTTACCCTATTCTTCATATCTTCTTGAAATATTTTGAAAAAGGACCACAAGTTAGCCTTTTGTTGCTTGTCTCCCTGCCAGTCTAGTATTTGTGCTATTTGAGTTGCAACCGGTCTATCAAATTCCCATTAAATGCTTCCATAACTGGGTACCATAGTCAGAAAGTAAAAGGTTAAGCATATAATCAGAGAAACATACTAGAATGTATTCTTCTTGTCTTGCTTGATCTTCTCTCACCACCTGATAAGAAATGTGAATGGTGATTTCAAAGACTGAGTTCAATCGGTTAGATTGGTAAACCTTATAGCCAATCACCATTGTGGTAAATTTCACATCAAGATCCCTAATGTTATCAACCTACATTGATCTTCCATCATACATTGCGCTGGTGAGTTTGCATACATCTATGTTTGATATATGTCGAAGCCCTGACACATCTCTAACTTTGTAGAGGCATGTGATATTCTTGATCACTTCTTCTATTATCTTTTATGGCTTGTCCAACCATAATAATTCCCCATGAGTTCGACTGAGGATGTACCTCACCCATTCATCTTCATCAAAGGATGGAAAATCCATGAATTGGGTAAAACCCTTCCTCCTCAATTGTGCATATTTCAGTTTAAGTTGATTGTCAGTGATAAGGTGATCTGTGAATATGCAGGGCATTTCATAATTCTTGATTTCTTCAATATTGCAATGAATATATGCCCTAATGTCTTCAGCATGAAGAACACAATGACAAACACTAGAAAATGCCCCCAAAGGATCATCCAGAAGTGATTTATAATGACGTTTCTTGATTTTGAGCGTGGGCGATTCTTGATTTCAACTACGATTGGAGTATCAACATTTGATGAGGATGGCATGATAAATTTCGAGGGTTTTAGCAAACGGTAAATACCTTGATATCTTTCCAAATGATGAAATTCTCTTTGTATTCAGATGCTTGCAAAAATTGCCTTAGGACTCTTGATTGCCTTGAAATTGCTCTTTAGAATACTCGATCGCTGTGTGAAGAAAAGATTTAACTTTTACCCTTTTTATCACCATTGACCCTAATTTTCCATTGTCATAAATGCAACCGGAGAATTTGACCAGATCACATAATATGCATGTAGGTTATGATAAACACTTGAATTCTCTTGAGTATCCATCCACAATCAAAATTCACCGATTTCAGACCTAATCCAGGGTGTTGCATGATCTTCAATGATTTGCCTATCCCTAAGTCAAAGTGCCTTAGTTACTAGTTGAAGTTCCTAATTCAAGTGCAGGACCTTTTTGTTCTACTAGTTGATCTATCAATTGTGTTTTTGATTTCCAAACCCATCTTTTCTCATGTTTTTTTCTGATATCTTCAACCTTTGTCTTTCCTTTCTCATCTGAATTTCCATTAGCTACCAGAGGATTCTTACTCCTGCAATACTTAGCAATATGTCCAATCTTGTTGCATGCATAACAGGTAACATTGTTCTTTTGAATTGCTTTTCTATACCCTTGATTTTATTTTGATCTGCATTGGTTAGCCATATGTCCATATCTACTACAAGAACGACATCTGAGATTTTCTAATACTTCTACATTCTGCTGACTTATGACCATGCCTATTACAGTTAAAGCATTGATCGGTGAATGATGCATTGTTCTGATTATTCCTATTTCTATATTGACAAAACATGTACCATTGAATTTATGAGCATTGGGGTATCTTACCAATGATCTCTGGTTACGGTTGTTTGGAGTTTTGGCATGATTCTGATTTTGACCGGATGATTGATCTTGTTGTGCAGTTTTGAAGCTTTCTCCTACTTTATATCCAAGACCTCTCATGTCATTAGCATAGCATCTCTCTGGCTTTTCACCAATTCATCAAGTCTTGCAGAGATGGATTTGACCTTGTCTTTGTACTCATTTTCAATGTCCAAATCATCTCTCATGATTATGATTTGTCTTTCAAGTTCCTATTCTTTATTCCTAGACTAAATTAATTCAAGTTTCAACATATCATTGTCATATATTAGTCTGTTGGATTCATCTGATTTATCCTTCAATGCTCGAGTTAGGTTTTCTTCATTCTTATTTATGTCTTCAATCTATTTGTACATTCTCATAGTTAGGGCTTGTATTTCATTCTTGAAGGTAGTATTCTCTTGAGTGAGTTTCTGACATTGATCTTTCAAAGTATCTTGTTCATCCTTACTTTAATTTTGTAGCTAATCACAAAGTTCTTTTGTCTTATCTTGAGAAGCTGATAGCTTTCTATGTAATGAAATAATCTACTCTCTGGCTTGCCTTAGTTCATTCTTTAATTTATTGCTTTTCTCTTTTTCATCATCAAGATCCTCAAGAGCAAGTTGGAGCTATTGCTGCAAACCAGTTTCCAATGTGTTCAAGTTTCGAATCTTCCTCAAGTTGTTGAACTTCTTCCAAGGAACTAGGCTCTAATACCAATTGCTAGAATCGAAGAACTCCAAGAGGGGGGGGAATCAGTGTTCTACAGGTATAATAATTTCTAAACTTACTGTTGATCAACTGGATGACAAAATATAAAATTAAAGTGCATAAACAAATGAACACAAGAAGCAATACCATAACACCAATATTTATATGTGGAAAAACCTGTAAAGGGAAAAACCACGGTGGGGCTGGTACCCACAATATCTATATACTTCATCAATGTATACAAATATTACATAGACGGGTATGTTAGATATATGGTTAATCCCAAAGACATTCAAAGGGGGGGGGGGTGAATAAATGTCTAACCGGTTGATGAAAGATTTAAACTTATTTGCAACTTTATAACTAAAATTACTATACCGGTAAGCAAATAATAATGCAACAAAGAGAAACAAAAGAATCAACATCAAGGCACACCATAACACAAATATTTTGGTGAGGAAACCCGGTAGGGGAAAAACCTCAGTGGGATTTGTGACCCACAATATTTACTCACTGGCCAATATGAATAAATATTACTCAGTACAATAGGGGCCTGCACATGTAGGAAGGCCAATTGCCTAGAGCTCACTGCTCAACAACAGAAAATGGAGTCACACTGACTACACAATTGGATTCAGTACCAGTTTAAGCTCTGTCTGATACCTCTGCCAAAACCTTGCTGGTAAATAGTCTTCACTCTGCCTTGCTTCTTATTCTCTCTCAAAATAAGTACATCAAAGTGCATATACAACTATCTAGTATCATATCCCTATCTTATCACATATACCGCTTACATACACACATACCTAAATACATTACTTACATTTCCATACATACCAAATGACCTACAAGATCTCATACATATGTGAGTCTTTACAATACATCATGTCGATCATACAATTACAATTTGCATTACAAACATTTTGCATAAACAATATTATTCCCAAGTCGGCTTTGAATGCCGGTATGATCTGTTGCCGGTGTAAAATGGATGCCGATGTGAATAAGCCTTGTTGTATCTATCGATACCAGTAGGTGAAGTCTGTTTGCTGGTATAACCTTGTTGAACCTTGTCTCCATATAGTTTCCATCAATGACAACATCTACTATTCTCATTTGAGTGTGTCATGCCCAAAAATTTAGGGCAAAAACAGAATGATTTTTTTTTTTTAAATACTAACTAAATAACGTTAAGTTTGCTAACACGAACACACTACATAGTTTTGGTTTTAACTATGTTTAAAACAGTCATTTCCTACTATTTAAATAGCAGAAAATAAATTAAGATTAACTATGGATTAGAATAGACTAGCTCATTTTCACTCAATCTAATTAATTTTATAATTAAATATCAACTTCATAATATTCCGATTTTAAATACTCAAGCTATTCAAATTTTAAACTAATAATAACTTTATTAATATTTATCTCATGAATACCTAACCTATTTAAGTTAGAAATAAATATTAATTTCATTAATAATCAGCTCATGGGCTTCTCAATAAATTTAAATTTACAATAAATATGGACTTCACTAACATTTAAACAAGTCAAATTTTTTTAAATTTAAAGTCTAATTTTAATTCATTATAATTGGATTCATAGCACTTCAATTCTCTTTGAAAATTATAATTAAATAAATCCACCATACCTATGTGTAAATATAATTAATATTATATAAATATAATATTAATATATTTTAAAAAACATAAATGGGTTTACCCATGCAAACCCTAACCCTTATATTAATTTATAAATTTAATCCCCCCTTTTTTTTTGTTTAATATTCACTCTTCTCTTTTCTACCCTAGCCCTACTCGGGCTAGGGTTTTATAGTTTTCTGTTATTGATTTTGACTGTTATCCAGGGGCCGAATTACCATGGTGGAGCGACGGCCATTTTTTTCAAAGTTCGATAGATTGGGGAAGAGCGGCCGAAATGGTGGAGGCGGGGGAATGGGAGTGGCACTGCCAGTGGGATGACCCACTGTGAGGGTCGCGGCCCTTGGCCGCTGTGTGTGTCACGGCTCGCATAGTGGCTGCGGCCACTAGTGCGTTCTGCGGCCCACACAAGGAGCGCATGCCCTGTGTGTTCTGCGGCCCGCACAGAGGTTACGACCTCTGTGTTGGTCGCGGCCCGCACAGGGTCCGTGTGCCCTGCGCGGCCCTTCCTAAAAAGCCTCTCTTTTTTTTTATTTATATATATTTTTTATTATATATATATATATTCAAATATATTTTACATGCAATTTTTTTTTTTAAAAACAAAAGTAATTCATTAAGTTAAATATATATATATATATATATATATATATATATATATATATATATATATATATATATATATATATATATACAATTTCATATGTATATATTCATATATATATATATATAATGGTATATATATATTTAGGTTTACATCTCCATTTGTTTTGCAGGGTATTTTTATGATATGTTTTATATATAAGTATATATAAATATATACATGAATTCTACATGTATATAAATATATATATTTATTTATAACTTATATTATTCTTTCTTTTCTAAAATAACACCGAAATCATGGAAGATTCTAATTTACAATTGTAGGAAAGGAAGTGTTTATGGTGAAAATGGATAACAATAATAACAAAATTGAAAGGCTAAATGAATTCAACCACCAAACCCTAGCCTAACAATGAACAAAGATCCACCATAACATATGAAGATAACCTAAGACAATGCAAATAACTCAAAATCACAAAGATTATACCATCACATGTCCAATAGGGTTTTGATCTCCATTCTTCCTATCTCCATTGATCTTGCTTGATATATTTGCTCTCAGATTTTTATATGCACAAGAGCTCAACAAAGAACGGAATGTGGTTGCAAGTAGGATCGTAGTGTAGCCAAGTTGCATGAAAGATCATTAGCATGTGTCATTAGGGGTTTGACAATGAAGAAAGCATCTCCTTAAATAGAAGACACAATAAGAAATGGAGGGTTAAGATTGAGAGGTGTAAAAAGAGAGGTCGGCTAGGATTAGAGGGTAGGTATAAGAAATACCAAAATAATGAAAAGGGTAGGTAGTGTAGGAATTAAGAGATGAATGACATGTGTCATAGGTAGAAAAAGCTAATGAATTAATTAAATAAATAAAGATTTATTTAATTAATAGAAGAAGTAGGATAATTAAATAAATAAAATATTTATTTAATTTAGGAAAAGGATAATTTAAATAAATAAATGTATTTATTTAAATGAGAAATAAGGCTAGAAGAGGATAAATGAATTAATTAAATAAATAAAAATTTATTTAATTAATAGAAGAATTAAGCTTAGATAATTAAATAAATAAAATATTTATTTTATTAGACATGACAATTTTGAGTGTCTACATTTTGCCCCTCTTTGAGACAATGCGGCTTGTCGCGTTGTTTCAAAGAAGATAAGATGAACTGATACAGAGTTGCCCCAGAATGGGAATGATATGCCCCCTCGAGAGATTGGATGAAAATGTCTGAAGAGATTGCAGACAATCTCTCAATAAGAAAGAAAGGCTAGAATTGACTGACCGGATAAGGTGACAGAGTCACGGGATAAAGAAGATTGACTCGGGAAATGAGGGTGAGGGCTAGGGGTAGTCTATAAGATAGACCACGGGCAAAAGACATCCTCATTGTCATCAACACCCTTAGAAGATCACAGTGCAGAGCGAGAAAAGAGCAGCAGCAGTCAGCAGCGATGGCTTTCATTCATAGATTCGACCGTGTTCACCGATTCCAGTGACCAGCAGATGCAGGAGAGCCGGTAAGTACCCGAAAACCTCCTCGTACTTTCACGCATTTCAAGTTTTGTCATTAATCCATGCTAAGTAGCAATAAATGCGCTAGGAATAGGGTAGTTAAAAAGTGCAAAAACGTGCAACCGCGTCTGTGTCAGTGCCAGGCGCGTCTGTGTCGGGCAGGCGCGTCTGTGTTGAATACGGACGCGTTTGTGAAATGTAGAAGCGTCTGTGCCCCGTAGGGACGTTTATGTCATGCAGGGACGTCTGTGTTCCCTGATTGCGTTTGTGCATGGTATAGGCATGTTTGTGTTCAGAAAACGCGTCTGTGTTGCAGAAGCACGTTTGTGCAGTCTAGAAGCGCGTTTGTGAGTTTAAAGCGCGTGTGTGTCAAAATGCATAGGTTGAGTCTTTTAGGTCAAATCGGCAGTTCTGTGATGAACATACGCTGTCGATTGGATAAGCTGCTGAGAGGATACACTCAAGCAGGTCCTCTAGGAAGACTAGGATAGATCAAGGCACTTTGTGATGAACAGGGAGCACCAAGATAGGTAGCACTTTGTGATGAACAGGGAGTGCGAATGTGAGTGACACTTTGTGATGAACAGTGAGTGTCACACACGTAGTACTTTGTGATGAACAGGGAGCACTACTAGGGTAGATAGCAACACTTTGTGATGAACAGTGAGTGTCACTAGGATAGATAATCAGATGCATTTAGGTAGCAAGTAGCATTTTGTGATAAACAGTGAATGCCACGATAACTGACATGATTGATTGGTTGACTGCAGGAGTATTTGCCTATGTTGGAGACACGGGAGAGATTCCCATCGACTCAGAGGTTGCGACCAGAGTTGTCGATTCAGGACATGATTTCCATTGAGGAGATGGGTCTCACACATGTGCTATATGTGCCCAAGTTTCGGGCAAACATGGGTTTGTTGACTGCGTTGGCTGAGAGATGGCACTCTGAGACGTGCACGTTTCACCTGCCGATGGGTGAGATGACAGTGACATTGGAGGATGTGTATAGGATACTGCATATCCCGATCGATGGAGAGTTGATTCCATACGATCGTGACGGTGACAGGGAGGCACTGAGACGGGTATTCCAGGATCTCGGGTTGGAGATGCGAGCAGGTCATGTGGCATGGGATACCATGACTGCTACAGGTTTAGCTTTACCGGCTGTTATCGGAGGAGTCATCAGTGGGTACTTATGTCCGGACAGAGCCACACGGGGATTGGCAGTTGGCTGGGGAGGGGCATTGGAGACGCTGATGATAGAGCATACCAGATATGCATGGGGGCCATGTGTCTTGGCACATTTGTACTATGAGCTGCATCAGTTTGTGTACCACGGATCAGTGGGCTTGGGCTGCGGAGTGACTCTCCTTCAAGTGTGGGCATATGAGCACCTGCCGATCACACGACCTATCCACTTCAGAGGCAGAGGGCATGGACGAAGTTTCATGCATTTGTATGATATGATTACATCACAGCCTCGAATTAGTCGACTGGAGCATTGGAGGCGCGTCATAGATGACATTGACATGGTTATCTGGAGGCCGTACCTGGGGTGCGAGGAGTGGGATGACGATGCATTGGAGCTACCCTATGCATTCAGGAGCAGGTATCTGATTGGGCGGATGCCCTATATTCTGGAGAGGCAGCTTGTTGACAGGGTATGCAGACAGTTCGGCCGGATCCAGAGGATGCCGCAAGGATCGGGCATGTATGCCCGTACAGTCAGAGATCAGGTACAGTTCGGGCTGCTATTATCATATGATCAGGCCGTGACACAGCTGGCAGAGATGATGCCATTACCATGGGATATGTGGCCGGAGGTAGAGGATGCAGGGATGGACGCAGAGTACTCTACGTATTGGGCAGAGCATCCCTTTCCGAGATTGACAGATCCGGGAGAGTTGCTGGAGGGAGAGGTGGGAGGGGATGATGATGATGATGGTGGAGGAGATGGAGGCAGGGGCCGACGGAGGCGGAGGGGAGTGGTGGGAGAGAGGCGAGTAGCACCTCGGAGGGAGGGAGGATAGGAGAGACCAGCCCAGGTGGTGGTGAGGGGTCGGGGTGGATTGCCCCTACATGTACCAACAGCACAGGGTCTTAGACAGGGACGTAGACAGGTGCAGGGACAGGGACAGGTATAGGCACAGGTACCTATTCAGGCACCGAGACAGGTGCAGGCAGAGGCACAGGGACAGGCACCTGTAGAGGAGGAGCCACAGGCAGAGACTGAGGGCAGAGATCCTGAGGAGGATGAGCTGTTGAGGCTGCGAGAGATCTGCCAGGGCCAGGCAGACGAGATCCAGGAGTTGGAGCGGGAGAAGGATCGCCTCAGGATCAGGCTCAGGGACACAGAGCGGGAGAGGGATCAGACTATCTAGAGATACACAGAGGCCGAGACAGCTCTGAGGGCAGGGAGGCGGGCAGTAGAGGATGCAGGGGTAGGCTACGCATATGTCTTGCGAGCCGGAGAGGAGATCGCCTACTGGAGGGATCTATACTATGCTGCCGTGCCAGCAGATCAGCGGGCAAGGAGCTTCCATAGATCGTCGCGCACAGCGACGGCTACGGGAGGGAGTCACAGGAGGCAGGCATCCAGCGGTGGGGTCATGGGTCCTCCACCACCACCAGACAGGCAGGGGGATCTTGGAGCGGGACCATCTAGGGCTCAGACTCCGTCGAGGCCAGGCGGCTCCGAGGGAGGGAGTTCATCATAGCCATAGAGGGCTCCCCTTTGTATCAGTATATGTATCATTTTTGTATTATAGACACCTGCGGGTGATTTTATAGCCATATGATTCTTTTGACATCATTGTATCATGACACATTTGATTATATATATGAGAGATGATCCATTTTTGCGGCAGCTATATGCATGTGTACCTTATGCGATGAGATGTTTCTTATGTGATGCATGTTTTATGATATGGATGCTTATATGATGCAATGCAATATATTTTTGTTCTTTTATGTTGTATATGTGATGCATGATGCAAATGTAAATGTATATAATGCAAATGAATATGATAATGCAAATGATTATTTACATAATGAAAATGTGAGATGCGCTAACATGTGTTGTGTGCAGGATGTGATGCAATTGTGATATCTATATGTATGTATGAAATGCTTATATGTGGTGATGTAGGTGCAGCTACATGAAATGCAAATGTTTTTGGTGTGTCATTATACTCAGTCATGTGATAGCAGGCTACGCAGACTCGAGAAGGGCAATGGAAGTCAATCAAGAAAGGGGGATGGAAGATAGAAGATATGAACGTGAAAGAGCTTCTTGTGCGTTATCATCATTGAGCTTTATTATGGCAAAATAGGTTATGACAATCGAGGCATATGTTCGGCCCAGAAAGTCATTGTACCTGTTTGCATGGAGATAAGACAGTCACAAACAAGGAATGCCCCAGTTCATACTAGACTCACAATGTCCTCATATCCTTGGACAAGTCATAGCATTACTAAGAGACAATCCACAGACAGCAAATGCAAATAGGTGACGATACCCCATCCTCGCCTTTCTAGTCAAAGACATCCTGGAGATAGAATCTCTAGTCAAAGACATTCTGGAAAAGCTAAAAGACATGTCACCAAAAGATAAAATCAAAAGAAAACCAAGACTCGACACCAACATCCACTGTAGTCCTCAAGTTTAGTGTCTCTTGTCACTTGTATAAGTCTTATTTGATTGTGGTCACAATGTTTACTTTCACAAAAAGGATAGATAGCACTGAACCATATGTTGTCTGAGTCTGTTGAAAGATTTGATTTTGTTGAGGCCCATTGTTGCTGCTGTGTCTCATTTGAAATTGACTGAATCCATGAAACTGATAATTTATTGTGGAGAAGATGAAACTTTATTGCGAATATGTGATGCGAATGTTGCTTTATTGCAGATTGTGCGCGAATAGACTTGAAGGAAGCTGGAAGAAACTATACTCCTTGAAACATGTGATGTTCTCAGTTCCACACCCATCACTAGACGTAGGATCGACCGTAGTCACAGATAGGATCTGATTTATTATGGATGGAAAGGGAGTGAAAAGGGAGGGTTATGGATGGCTAACCAATCTTAGGTAGATCAATAACAAGCCATGATGGGAATGGTTAAGTTTATTGTGAACGAATAGGTTGTGAGTGTGTGCAAAGTGAAAGGATGAAAGAGAATCCTGAAGGAGGGAGGAGCAATGTCTCTACGCATGGCGCTGGTGACCCAGTTTTCACCATGGTACTTGCCCAGGGCGCCACCGAAGTGGTTTTCACCGTTGGACGAAATTATTTCTCTTTACTTTTTTTGATTTTTCAATTTTTTTGTGTCACAAGGCGCCTGTTTGCCAGGTTTTCACCAAGTAACGATTTTTTTGTTTTATAATTTTTTTTTGTATTTTTGACTTTTTTTTGATTTTTTTGTATTTTTGAATTAGGATACTCTGAAAAGCTATGTGTAGAACCTGCGAAGGTGCATGCTGTTGATAGGATCCTCTAAGGGTTCATTTTCTGTAGTTGAGAGCTGATATGCCCCAGATCCATATACCGCTGTAATGATGTAAGGACCAAGCCAGTTTGGTTCAAACTTGCCCTTCTTATCTCTGTCTTGCTGATTCTTGGGGTTCTCTCTGAGTACTAAGTCACCTACCTCAAATGTGCGAGGCTTAACTTTGTGATTGTAACTGTGACTCATTCATTGTTGGTAAGCCTTGAGATGATTAAAAGCAGTGTGCCTTCGTTCCTCCAGCAGTTCTAGTTCTTGTAAGCGAGAGACCCTGTAGTCTTCATTGTTGATTATGTTTCTCAAGGAGACCCGTAGAGAAGGTAGCTCGACCTCAATAGGCAAGATGGCTTCAGCACCGTAGACAAGTGAGTAGGGTGTAGCTCCTATAGGTGTGCAGACACTTGTGCGGTAGGTCCAGAGTGCAGGATTGAGTTGGATATGCCAGTTACGGCCAGCGTCGTCGACTGTCTTTTTAAGGATTTTGAGAATTGTTTTATTAGACGCCTCAGCTTGGCCATTACCTTGGGGTTAATATGGTGTGGAGAAACGGTCACAGAGTTCACGAACATCCTGATTTTTTAAGGGACGCCCGTTATCAGTAATAATGGAAGTAGGAATCCCGTATCGGCAAATGATGTAGTTCAAGATGAAGGTAGCGATTTGTTTCCCAGTAACTTGTGTGAGAGGCACGGCTTCAATCCACTTTGTAAAGTACTCTATGGCTGTAATAATGAATTTATGTCCATTGGAAGAAGGAGGGTGAATCTTGCCTATGAGATCGAGTCCCCATTGACAAAAGGGCCAAGGAGATGCAAGTGGTTGTAGTTCCTGTGCTGGTGCATGTATGAGGTCTCCATGAATTTGACACTGCTTACATTTCTTGACAAACTGATATGCATCTTTTTCCATAGTAGGCCAGTAGTATCCAGTCCTGATGAGTTTCTTGGCCAAGGTAGGACCACTAGTATGCGGACCACATATCCCTTCATGCACTTCTCGTAACGCAATCTGAGCTTCGTCATTCTCTAAACATATAAGAAGGGTGCCATCTAGACCTCGTCGGTATAGGAGATCTACTAAAATGACGTATCGAGAGGATTGGCGAATGAAAGTGTGGCGTTGATTGTTCGATAGATCGGGAGGTAAGATATTGTCGTGAAGGTATGTGAATATGGGACCATATAATTGGGATTCAGGACCAACAACACATATCATTTCCGTAGGAGTGATTTCATATGACGGAATCAGCAGGTTGTCTACCAGGAACTCATAGCAGGTCTCATTTTGTGGTAGATCAATGAGCGAAGCAATTGTAGCCATGGCATCAACAGTGCGATTCTGTTCTCTTGGTATCTGCTCAAACTCTATCTTTGCAAAGTGCTGTTTTAGATCATCTACCAGCTGTTTGTAAGGCATTAGCTTTTTGTCTTTTGTTTGATAATCATCAGTTGCTTGACGGATGACAAGTTGAGAATCCCCAAAAACACGAAGTTCTTGGATCTTCCATTGAACTGCAATTCTTAACCCAGTTGTTAATGCCTCGTATTCCGCTATATTGTTAGTGCAAGGAAATGATAAGCGGTATGACTTTGGTATAGAATCGCCTTGGGGAGTTATAAAGAGTATACCCGCTCCTGCCCTATGCTGTGTGTATGAGCCGTCAAAATATAATTGCCATGGCTTTGCAGGTGATATTGTTAGAATGGACTCATCTGGAAATTCTGACTGTAGAGGAGCATCATCTATCATGGGAGCATCTACCAGTTGATCTGCAATTGCTTGTCCTTTTATAGCTTTTCTGTCCACGTATTCAATGTCGAATTCACTCAAAATCATTACCCACTTGGCCAGCCGCCTAGTAAGTGTAGCTTTGTTGAGAAGATATTTTAGTGGATCGATTCTGGCAATCAACTTAGTCTTGTGAGTGAGCATATAATGTCGTAACTTCTGTGAAGCGAAGACCACAGCGAGACATGCACGCTCGATTGGTGTGTAGTTTAGCTCATATCCCACCAATGTGCGACTGATATAGTAGACTGCTTTTTCCTTGCCGTCAGGTATTTGCTGTGCTAGGAGTGCCCCCAGTGCCGTTGGAGTAGCTGATATGTAAAGTAGCAATGGTTGATCTGGAATTGGTGACATCAAAACTGGCGGGTTCAAAAGATAGTCTTTGAGCGCCTGAAAAGCCTGTTGATAGTTCTCATCCCATTTGAACTTGATGTTTTTGTGTAGCAGGTGCTGGAAAGGGTTACACTTATCTGCAAGTTGTGCTATGAATCTTCGTATGGACTGGAGTCTCCCTTGTAAAGATCGAAGTTGACTGATATTCTTGGGTGGCGGCATGTCCAAGATAGCCTTGACCTTCGCTGGATCAGCTTCTATTCCTCTTTTAGACACAATGAATCCTAGGAGCTTCCCGGAGGTTACTCCAAAGACACATTTCTTTGGATTTAGTCTTACCTTGTATTTTTCCAGCCGATCAAAGACAACTGAAAGTATGTCCAAGTGGGTGTCTCTATCTATTGACTTTCCTAAAAGATCGTCAACATAATCTTCCACTGTTATGTGCATGAGATCATGAAAAATAGTGGTCATCACTCTTTGATAAGTGGCGCCTGCATTTTTCAGCCCAAAGGGCATGACATTCCAACAGAAGGTTCCCCATGGACAAGTGAATGATGTTTTATGTTGATCTTCCGGTGCAATCCTGATCTGATTATATCTAGAAAATCCGTCCATTAAAGATAACATTTCATGGCCTGCTGTGAGATCAACGATCAAGTCAATGTTTGGTAATGGGAAATCGTCCTTTGGACAAGCCTTGTTGATATCTCTGAAATCTATGCATATTCGGATGCTGCGATCTGGTTTGCTGACAGGTACTAAATTGGAAATCCATTCAGGATAATCAATTGGGCGTATGAATCCGACATCCAATAATTTCTCTAGCTCTGCTTTGACTAGCAATGCCACTTGTGGATGCATTTTCCTTAATTTCTGCTTTACTGGTTTTGCCCCCGGTTTGACTGTTAAATGATGCATCACCAAATCTGGGTCTAGCCCAGGCATATCAGCGTAAGACCATGCGAAGTTGACTTGTCGTTCCTTGAAAAAGCTTATGAATTTTGTCCTCTCGGCCTCTATCAATGATTGAGCCAAAAATATGTTGTGTGGAACCTCTTCTGTACCAATATTTGTCTTTATAGTCTCCTCTACCAACATGGATGATTTTTCCTCATATGATGCTGGGAGAATGTCGAGCCTTCCATCTTCGGGTGCCTCAGAGAGGTTTTTGCCCTCAGATACGTCCTTTCTTTTTACTTTTTTGGAGTCAGATAGCGCCACAGTGTGGTTTTCACCATAAGACCCTTGTTTTGTTTTTATTTTCACATTTTTGCGACTAGAAGGCCCGACACCCTCACCAAAGTATGCTATGTTGTTGAGCTCTATGGCGTATCCTGCTTTGTGGTCTCCAGGGGGAAGATCATCTCGAATGCCAAGGTAGTCGATAATAGTTTCGTCATTTTGAAATGTATCAAATTGTGCTGGTCCTTCATGATCCCAGTCAATGAGTTGGGGATGAACAAGGGGAAGGTCATTAGTGTTTTCAGAGTTTGCTGGACGAAGAGTGAAGATGTGGTTATATTCAGGTATGTCAAGGTAATTGTCGAGGTCATCGATGGCACTCTCCTCATCAGTTTCGATCGTGAGCGAATCCAAATTATCATCACTAGTAGAGCCTTCTGGGATAGGTGTCCTCATCCTATGTGATTTTGACCTAGGACCTTGAAACGAAGCTTGTGCGGGATCCTTATGGGTTGGTTCTTGGCCAACTCTGAATTTTTTGTAAAATTCCTCCTCCTCTGTAGGTTCATCTGGCTCTCTGAATGTTTCTTTGAGCTCATAATCACTGGAGGATTTGTCTGAACCCCATTCCCACTCATTGGAGTCTGTGGAATAGTAATCCTCTTGTTGAACTTCGGCCACTTTGATTTGCCATACCTCTTTTGTTCCTTTATTGTGTGGTCTGGGATTCAGAAAACCAAGCCCCTTGGAGCGTTCCCTTCTTGTAGTTAGCTCAGGTTGTAAGGGCTCCATGACACCTTCTTTGCGTAATCCGAGAGGGCTTTTTCCATCGTACCCGAATCTTTGCAGAATTTTGAAGCCTTTGCCATAGTTCTCATAGGGTATTATAATCTGGTCATGTGTGTCCTCTTCAACGTCCTTATAGAGCATTTTATATAAATTTTCTTCTTCTAGTTCACCCCATTTTTGAAAGGTAGTAGGATCCCATTTGAGCATCATGATGGAGATTTGCTTGTTAGGATGTGGCCTCCCATATTCCTTGGGAGAGGTCATGACTTGTCGTAAAAACATTGTTTGATTCAAGGTGTATTCTCCCATGCCTTTGTCTTGAAACTTGGCTCTAAGTTCACCTTGTTTGGATGTCGAGGGCTTTAATGACTCAGGATCAATATATGCTGAAGAAAGAGTAGCCTCACGATTACTGGGAATGATAGTTTCAGTATGTGACCTCAAGTTATTGCAATATATGAATGGATTTGGATCACCATTGACGGTCACTTCAACTCCATTGTGAGGAAACTTAATGCACTGATGGTATGTTGATGGGACTGCCCTCATTTCATGAATCCAAGGACGTCCTAGCAATATGTTATATGTGAGATCAAGATCTAGGACTTGACAAACCACATCCTTTGTGACTAGCCCTATTCTTAGCGGTAAGGTGACTGTGCCCTTGGACGAGCGCTCCTCATCATCATAAGCCTTGATGGTGATTTGGTTTGTAGCATTCATAGCCTTGTCAGAGTATCCCAATTGTCTTATGGTGCTTAATGTACAAATATTAAGACCTGCTCCTCCATCTATCAGGACTCGCTTTATTCGATGTTTATGTATGAAGGCTTCAACATGTAGAGGTGCATTATGTGGCTGACTTATGGAGGCGTCATCGGCTTCTGTAAATGTGAGGGAGTGTGGAATGGATAGGTATCCCACCATGGCTTGAAACTGGTCCACGTTCAGATCAGTAGGGACGGCAGTATCTCTCAAGATTTTGTCCAGGATAGCTTTATGTGCAGGAGATATACATAAGAGCTCAAGAATAGAGATAAGTGCAGGTGTCTTCCCTAGATGTTCTACAAGGTCGTACTCAGGCTTGGTTGATGAAAGATTGGTATTCTTAGTGGAGGCACCTAGCAACGTGATCTTACCTCGATGGGTTGTAACATGACATTCAGAGGTAGATTCGGATGAAGATCCCACACCTTTTAGGACAATTTTGGGTTTCTGAGAAGGATTCTCAGGATTTTTGTTTTTGATAGTAATGGTAGAGATATGATTGTCCATTGAGATGTGATTGATAGTAGAATCATAATTGTAAGGTGCTCTAGTATAATTGGCTTGATCATCTGTGACTTTGCCTTTTCCTTTGTCATGTTTTGGGAATGGTTCCTTAAACATCTCATGCTCTTGATTAGATGAATGTCCCTCAATCTCTATATCTCCTCTGTCAATGAGATCTTGCACAATGTTTTTCAATTGATGGCAATTACCTGTCTTGTGACCCTTGCTCTTATGAAACTCACAGTACTCATCATCATTCCACGAATTTGGTTTTACCTTTGGTTCATAAGGAGGAAAATCTGGAACTGTAATTACTTTGTTTGCTACAAGCTTTTTGAATACTGATTCAAGTGGTTCCCCCAATGGAGTGTACTTCCTTCGTGGTCTAGAAGTTGTTTGATTGTTCACCTGATTGTTGGTAGAACTTGATCCAGAAAAGATGAACTTTGGTCTCACTGTATTGGCATCAACAACACCATCATTAACTGTGTTCTTGTTTTTATTCCAAAATTTTGGTTTGTCCTTTCCTTTGAAGTCCTCTTTGTTTTCTTTGAATAGTTTGATAACTCCTTGTTTAATTAAGACCTTTTCTGTTGCTAGGCCCTTTTCAATGACATCCTTGAATGTAGACAAACAAGCTTTTCTTAGATCATAGCCAATAGCCTTGTTAACATTTTGTGTGAACATCTCCACCATTTGTTTTTGCGGGATTTCACAAGAGCATCTGCTAGCTAAGTTTCTCCATCTCTGTAAAAATGTTGCGAAAGATTCTCCTTCCTTTTGTTTAGTATTGCACAAAGTAGTAACTGAGACATCTGTTTCAATGTTGTAGGAGAAATGCTGAATGAATGCCTCTGCTAAGTCACCCCATGACTTAATACCAGGAGGTAATTGAGAAAACCATTCCATAGCTTGATCGCCTAAGCTCTGTGGGAATAACCTCATCAAGTATGTTTCTTCTGCCGCTACCTCAATGCAAGCTGTGAAGAATTGTCTTATGTGTGCCTTGGGGTCTCCTCTCCCTCTATATTTGTCAAATTTTGGCGTTACAAAGTGTGGAGGAAATGGAGGCATTGGAATGCTCTTATCGAAGGGATAAGGACATATATCTCTCATAGTGTATGTAGGTTTTGGTGTACTCATGTCCTCCATTTTCTTTTGTAGATCTCTAATTTGTTGCTCCAAATCATTCTTGGGGGGAGATTGATTTCTTGTAGCATACCCCATGTTTGAAATGCCCATTTGAGGAGGAGCTTGTTGTATGTATGGATGATATTGATCGTAGACATGTCCATATGGAGGTCTATATTGTTGCGACATATATGGAGCACTTGGCATAACTTCATGTTGAGGGACCCCATATCTATTTTGTGCATATATACCATATTCAATAGGCCTTTCATTTTCCATTGTGTTGCCCCCAATTTTGACATGAGGTCTCCTTGTGTCAAAATTTTGAGGATGTCCTTGAGTATCCACTTGTTTTGATTGATTCATACCTTGAGCATGTGATTGAGCATAAGGCCTTCATGATTGTCCTTGAGTGTAAGTATCATATGTTTGAGCTTGTGTATGTGGGATTGCTGGCTTTTGAAGCAAAGCTGATGGTGACTCAGGCATCATATTATTCGAGCCTCTATTTCCTCCACTATTTGGTCTCCTTTGATCCATGTTGGGTTGAGTTTGTTGTGAGGGTCGACTTTCCATAAGTTGAGATAAGTCAAAATCATGCGGTATTTTAGCTCCACTTTGTGCCATCATGTTTAAAAAGTATTGATGATCTCTCCTCATTATCTCTTCAACCAATCTATTGAATTGAGGGTCCATTATGGATTCTTGTATGTCTGCTGATAGTATTGAAGAGTTGTCCACTGTGTCATTATGTGTAGCATTGTTGTTTATAGTGTTTGCGCTTTCCACATTTGGATTGTGTCTATAAACATTCATGTTTGGTAATGTAGTGTGCTCAGGATTGTAGAATAGATCATTGTCATACTCATAAGAACTCATATTTACGGATTCTTGAGCTTCTTTAGCTATTCTCTTAGATTTTTGAAGGCGGGTTTCAACCATGAACTAGGTGTTAGACCAAGATGTGAGAAACTAGATGAAGAATGAAAAAGTATGGAAGACCAAGAGTTGTATGGAGTGTAAGTGAATCTTGAGGTGTACTTGCAATGTCCAAAGTGTAAGACCAATAATGTAAGTAGTAGAGTAGGTGTGACTTCCAAAGAGAGGATCGTTTCTCTTGATGAGGTAAGCTGACCTTGACTCTAAGTAAGACCAAATGAGACCCAAAGGTAAGAAACCTTGATGAGGGACCACTTAGCAAAGTGTAGTAGTATGTAGTGTGTTGAAAGAGTATAGTGAGGACAAGCAAGTGACCTTTTTGACCCAAGTTTTTAGACAAGTATGAAGCAATGATGGACTATGTGAAACCTTAGAACAGGCTGAATGCTAGATGAAACCTGAAGAGACAACCTAAGAAGCTCAAGTATGCTGAAACTGATTTTCTTTGTTTGCTTGACTGTTAAAGTTTTCAAATCCTGACACAGACGCCTCTGTATACTTCACAGACGCGATTATCTAACACAGACGCCTCTCTGTTTGACACAGACACTGATAAAAACACAGACACTATTCTGTACTTCACAGATGCGCTTATCCGACGCAGACGCGGTTTGAACAGACACAGACGCGTTTCTGTAACCTTAGTGCAATTTTTCCTATCTGTGAAGTTGTTTTGTTATGACCAAATCTGATTTTTCGACTGTTTTTCGTGACAAGAGGACACAATGTTGATGACTCAATGTTTGCGAACTGTTTAGACTCCAAAAGTGTTTTGTTTGATGTAAAAAGTTTTTGCATACACTTGAAGACACAAAAGACACAATGTTTTGCTATTTTGTCTTGAATGTTTGAGTGTTTAGCATAAGACAAGCACAAATCTTAGGGCTGGCCAAGACAATAGTTGTTGATCCCACATAGGGTTTTACCCCCGAGGCTACACTATTTAGAGCGGATACTTAGATGCTTGACCTCACTGGCTCCACCCTCAGCACTCACTTCTCGGGTCAGCCAAGCATCAGTCCCCATGAAAACTCCCCATGGCGAACTTTGTATCTCTACTAAGAACCGTATGTGTGTGGGCCGCTACCAGAGGTCCGACCTCCTGCCTCAACAACTAGAAGGATTTGGGCATCTAAAACAAAGAGGTGCTAGTAAGGGCATCCGCTCGTGTGGCCATATATGCGGCACTTTCAGCTCTGTAAATACAGAAGGCTCCCAGCTAGTAGGGGTTACGCCCTACAAATGATCAAATAAATTTGATCAAACGGGTTTATGGGGAGACATAGTGTCGGTATGAACTAATCAGCACACGTTATTCATAGTTTTCACCATGAATACATTTGATTATAGTGGTTTGGATGAGGTGGGTTTTCCTTGCTACCACTTGGGTCGTTCTCTTCTCACTAGTAGTCCTAATGACCACACGGGAAGACAGGCCCTCTAAAGATTAAACAAAAAGAGCCTATTGCTCAAGACACAAAAGACACTGATTCAATTTTAGTGCACCAATTGAAGTGTTTGCTAAGCTATGAAAACAAGGCACACAACAAAACTACAAAACCCTAGCCAAGGCCCTGCAACAAAATTGTTAGTAGTTTGGGTTGTTTCAAATGATTACCCCTTCCTGCAAGCACACGAGTTAGGTAAATTTTTAGAAAACCCAAAAAGACTTTGTGAAAAGGGGCCTTCAACAAAAACGTTTTTTTTTTTTTTTGCCTCCAAAGCAAGCTGCACAAACCAGGTTAGCTAGATCTGCAAGAGTTAGCCGAAAACAAACTAGATCTGAAACCCTAAGTACAAAATCCGAAAACCCGAATCAAAGAAAAATTGAAAAATTGCAAAACAGAATGCACAAATGCCTTTATACCAGACTCAGACGCGTCTGTACGACACAGATGCGGTTATGTAGTTCACAGACGCGATCAGAGACCACAGACGCGACTTCCGAGTGCAGACGCGATAAGATCCAGCACAGACGCGGTTAAAATTCTCAGACGCGATTCCAGAAACCTGCAAAAATAAAAATTGGCAGAAACACAGACGCAATTCTCGATATCGCAGACGCTTCTGAAACACAAAAACGCGATCCGAACACTCGCAGACGCGGAAAAACCTAAAATGTTGTCGAAAACTGTCCGATCTGCAACTTCAAAAATGCAAAATCTGCAACAAAAATGTTAAATGCAAAGGGACAAGAGTCCCACCGGGTGTGCCAAAATGTTTATGGTGAAAATGGATAACAATAATAACAAAATTGAAAGGCTAAATGAATTCAACCACCAAACCCTAGCCTAACAATGAACAAAGATCCACCATAACATATGAAGATAACCTAAGACAATGCAAATAACTCAAAATCACAAAGATTATACCATCACATGTCCAATAGGGTTTTGATCTCCATTCTTCCTATCTCCATTGATCTTGCTTGATATATTTGCTCTCAGATTTTTATATGCACAAGAGCTCAACAAAGAACAGAATGTGGTTGCAAGTAGGATCATAGTGTAGCCAAGTTGCATGAAAGATCATTAGCATGTGTCATTAGGGGTTTGACAATGAAGAAAGCATCTCCTTAAATAGAAGACACAATAAGAAATGGAGGGTTAAGATTGAGAGGTGTAAAAAGAGAGGTCGGCTAGGATTAGAGGGTAGGTATAAGAAATACCAAAATAATGAAAGGGGTAGGTAGTGTAGGAATTAAGAGATGAATGACATGTGTCATAGGTAGAAAAAGCTAATGAATTAAGTAAATAAATAAAGATTTATTTAATTAATAGAAGAAGTAGGATAATTAAATAAATAAAATATTTATTTAATTTAGGAAAAGGATAATTTAAATAAATAAATGTATTTATTTAAATGAGAAATAAGGCTAGAAGAGGATAAATGAATTAATTAAATAAATAAAAATTTATTTAATTAATAGAAGAATTAAGCTTAGATAATTAAATAAATAAAATATTTATTTAATTAGACATGACAATTTTGAGTGTCTACAGGAAGTATAGTAATAAGTCTGTTTAATGGAAGGATATTTTCCAGAACTATATTGTACTTTATTGTTTTACAGAAAACAAAATTATAAAATTTATTTTTAATCTACAATATACATGCAAATCTATTTATTGCCTTTCCTATTTGATTTTATTTTAAATGCCTACGAATAGAATAAATTTCCTGCTAAACTATTTATCTTAACACATCGGATATACTTTTTTTTTTTTTGAACTTAGGGGATACTAACTTAGGAATACATTATTCTTTTCTGCATTAAATACATTTACTGATTTTGCAATTTCTACTGCAACTGAATAGATATATTTTTATTTAAAATCTAACAACAACTACAACTCAAACCTTCTGCAAATTAAAATGAAAACAAATTCACAGATAAAAGAAAAACACAGAATTAAATAAAACTAATTTTCATATTTCAATGACTATTGCATGCAATTCAAAAGTAATTCTTTTCAAACAGAAAATAGGAATATATCTAGCTTTTTACAATATTAAAGATATTCTGCAAAGTTTACAAGATGTTTCTTTATTAAAATACAATAACTAATCTCATGTCTATATTTCAAATTTACAATTTGCCTCTCATTTCAACGAATGAGGGTATATATATATATTTTTAAAACTAATAAATACAACTCCAAATTAAATTTCTGCAACAATAATCTCCTGCAACTTTTCACTTGTCCTATGCTTTTCTCCCGACAATCCTGCATAATAAATCACAAATATGACCATGGAGTGCTCACCTCCTAGCCTAGGCTAACTGGTAGCCACCCCCGAGCTCGGAGAACCAAGCCCTAGATGGGTAACAAACATGCAAACACATAGAAGACAAAAAACACACAGATTTCAAACACACTCTCAACTTGGCTACACTGCACCACACTTTGGTGATGACCTTTTCAAGGGTGGTAGTGGACCAATACCCTGAGGAGAACTGCAAGTATGGAAAACATGTAGCAACCTCATGGCACAACAAATACATCAAGAATTTCAACCCCTTATTCCTTATGCCCCGCAAGGCATTCTAGCCTTTTATCCCTCCTTATGACCCCCATTGCACAAACAGGCCATGCAACAAGGGTCACACAAAAATCCCTTGTGATCACTCTCATAATGAGAGTCTCTCACTCGAGGGTTGTCACTGCTACCACCCACAAGATCCTCCTCTCTCCCAAGAGTAAGAGGTCTTGAAAACTCCCAAAAACATATACAAGACATAATACAAAAATACCAAGTGAAATTTTCCAAAAAGGACATACCAGAAAACATATTTCTTACACCAACATACTTTCAAACACATGCAAAAAGAAGTCATTTTAAGAATGATGTAACCAACCTTAATCTGCCCAAAGGTAGGATAGTATTTGAGGAAGAGCTGCCCAATTCCATGGATCTTCTTCTTCTACCCTTAGCCAAATTTTACTATTCAAATCTATTCTATTCTTTTTCAAAAATTCTCTTGTCTCCAAAAAATGGAGAGTGGGTGATTACCCTCAAATTTTCAAATTCTTGCTTAAGAAGCTCCTTCTCTTAGTTCTCACAAGTTTCTAAAAACTAAAGAAGAAGGTAAGACAGAATGAGAAAGAGAACTCTCATTAGAATAGGAAAGTTTACAACTAGGTTCAAACTTCTAATTTCAATTTTCGCACAACTCAGAAAAGCCAAATTTTAGAGTGTCTAAAAGGTCACTTAGGAGTAGAAACTTGCCTAAAATTACCCCTAACCCTTAGGTATACCTTATGGGCTTTAGGAAACCCTATTAAATTACCCCTAGGTGTTCATTTAACCCATTTTAAACCCCTCTGAAGTTTATTTTCGGCTCAAACATATGTTGACCTCTCTAAAGATTCTTTTCCCAAGGTATTTATGACATCACGTTACATTGATTGAAAAAACTGTAGTTGAACACTTTCCCCCCAAGAGACAAAAATAAAACATTTAAACTTAAATCCACACATGTGTCAAGTGACACAAATAAAACACTTTTACAATTTAAAACATGAAATCGTCTCTTGTGGATTTTACACAATAATTTTAAATAACACTTAACACACATGCAGCATATACTGTTACAAATAAAATACAACACAAACGGGGTGTTGTCTCTCCAAATAGACAACCCCTAGCTTACGAACATACATAAGTCTAGGTTTGGTTCTCCATAATATTTCCATGGTCACATGGATAACTTCCTGCACATCTCAATTTACACATTAGTACTTTCAAATATCCACATATAATATAATTCAAAGGAATAACAATGCACATCATCACTTGCATACAATTTACATCTGCACAGATTAAATACATCTTTTATCAACCAATTTCACATAAGCAATTTCATCCTAATTCACATAAACTTAGCCATGCATCATAGTTCTATTATCATAGTAAAGTCCTGCGAATTCAATAATGACATCTATCATCGCAATATCATCATATCTAACAATCATGTAGTGTTCTATCTCATAAAGCATATAAGTAAATCATCAAAATATAGCAATGTTATCCAAATCCTGAAATCATATAAGTTCTAAGTTTCAAAATGCATCAAAATAAAGTATCCATAATAGTCTAAATATAAAATCCACTGAAATGTCAGACTGAGTCGAGGTGAGGCCTCACAGAGTGTATAATACCAACAATCTCCCCCTTTGGCATTGATGGGAACACTCATGGGAAAAATCAAAATTGAAATCCAAAACTGAAAGTGCTCCCCTTGAGAAAATGATCTCCTTCTATTCACTTGTCACCATGCCTTACTCTGTACATTTTTCTCATTATACCACTCCCCCTTTGACATCAATGACAAAGGATGTCAAAAGTACCAAAAATTCAAAAATTATTTAGAACCTTGAAGCCGGTTATGTACAATCTGAAAAATATCCTCCAAAACCAAGTTAAGACTCTGTAGGAATTTTATACTGTCAGAAATTATTGCTTTAGTCTGCTTGATCATTCCGGTGAGATAATGCATTTGTTGCTCCAGTGATCTTTCTCCTTGAATAGTTGCCCTGGATAGTTCATTCTGATGTTTTAGTAGATTGTCCAATCTAGGACCAAGTTTATTATTTAACTCCCAGGTTTTCATCTTCAACCTTGCTTTCTCTCTTTCTAGATTTTCAATTTTCTCTTCATAAATAGCCATTTCCTGATCCAAAACTGATGTTAGTTCCAAAGAACCAATCATGTTATCTGCAATGTCATCAATCTCTTTCTAAGTTTTCTTTATTTTTTCATCAATGTCTTTTGTTATATGATTAAGTTTGCAAGCTTCCCTTTATAATTCATTGTATTCCAAAATGGTGGAATTCAATGCCGGTAGCAATGAATCAATCTATTCTATACAATCCTTTATTGTTTTATCAAAGAAATCTTCCTTTTCCTTATTAACTCTTTCCTGAATATTTTCCTCATTTATTTTATCTACTGTTTGAATGTTAGAAGAAATGAATTTGGTCAATGTGTCCAATTTACCTATTGAGCCAACAATGTGATCTACCTTGCACACCAGTGCAATCACTTGCAAAATTGGTATAGAGTCATCAATAACCTTGTATGCCAAGGCATTGCATTTTGTTATCTTCTTTATTGAGTCCAAAAGTACATCAGTGAAATTTGTCGGTCTGAAATCCATAGTAGAAGTGCTAGGTTCTGCAATAATTTTCTTCTCTTCTCTAGATACCTGTTCAACCACTTTAACCACTTTCTCTTCCTTATTTTCATGCTTAGTCTCATTCTTATTCTTTGTCAGTTCAGATTCTATCTATTCTTGTTCTTTTTCTGTCGGTATCTCAACATTCAGTTGAGTGTCAACTACCTTTAGTAGTGATTCATATTTCTCAACATTTATAGATTCATATTTCTTTTCCTCAACAATTTCCTTATCCATGACAATATTGATTTCTTGAGTGTCAAAATTCATTGTGAATAGAATGTTTGATTTGGGATCAATATCATCTGCTTTCACTTCCTCTGACTTCTCTTCAGGCTGATTTTGCATTTTTGTCGGTGCCTCTGCTACTGCCGATGGAGGTAAGTTATCTTTTATTGTGAGGTAAAAAACACTGCCAACCTTACTCTTACCTTTATCTGCTTTTTGATATGCCTTAGTGAAGGATTTATCAACTTTTTGTCTATATATTTCTTCCCTTTTCTCTTTCTCAACAAAGAATATGTCCCACTTATCTGCTGTCTCATCTACTATCTCTTTTATTCTACCGGCCATGAGGCTAACTTGCCAGTGACCACTTGCAAAAATAGTTTTGTTAGCTTTAGATATCAAATCATCAATTTCTTGCTTAGACTTAACAGGATGAATCGCCAACAATGCCTGAACCTTCAATTTCTTATCTAGTTCAATAATAGATATTCTCTTGGCTTCAAGTCTCAGATATAAATCATTTGGGAGAACATCTATAACTTCAATAAGAACCTTCTTACGTATATATGATACAAAATTATACTTTCTTCAATACTATCCTTATCAGAATCTTTGAAAGAATGATAGAACTTACTAATATTTCCAAGATTGCCATCTTGAGTTATTTCATTGATAAGCTCTTCTAGTCAAAGAGTATCATATACCTTTTGTTCCGATTTCTTTTGTGTAAATTTCTTCTTCAGACTACTGGGCTCTCTCACAACCTGTTGTTTCTTTCAAGTGTCCTTGATTTCTTTAGTGATGGAGCAAGTGCCAGTGAGGATTTTCTCTTCTTCCTTTCCACCCTTTTAAATTCAGTAGCCTTATCACTATCAGAATTAGATGAGGTATCCACAAGAGAAATATGTGCTACCAATTGTTGTTCTATTTTTCTTTCTTGTGCAACAACACCACTCATTGGATCAAGTTTCAACAATCTCTTTTTAACAACTTCAACAAACTTGGAAGCATCTTTCAATATTTTATCTCTTTTCTTCTTCTGCTTCTGAATTACAACACCTTTTTCAATAGTTTTAGCATTTCCAAATATCTTTTCAGTTAGTTCTGGTGGAGCATCTTGGCATAAGATTCAAAAATGTTTGAATCCACTTCATATCCCATCTCAGTTATCCAGATAGTTCTAGGTCTAACTGCTTGCATCCGTACTTCATCTATCTTAATAACAAAGCATATCTGTTTGTCATATTTGTCAACAATGCTTTGAGGGATTCTTTCCCTTTGTCTTATTTTTGCTTCAAATTTCTTGAAGTATTCTTTTACCTGCTTCTCACCATCTGAGCCTATGCTGGTAATTGCCTCCTTTATCTGTTTCCCAACATAAATATCATAGGCAAAGTACTTGTGGCCTATACTGGGAATCTCCTTTGAGAAATATAGCATTAAACATAGAAATAAATTCCCAAATTTGAAAGTTCCCTTCTTATCGCCTTTAATCTTATCCAAATTTTCTATCAGTTCATCTTTCAACCACTCACAAATATCAATTTTAGCATTGTTCTTTATCATCTCATGAGCATTATGAATGCATAGACTTGAAACAAAATTCAGCCTATTAGTATGTTCCACCTTATATCCAATAACCATACTTGCATATTTGACATTGTTATCAGTTATGTCATTAACTCTGAGTGATATATTATCAAATATAGCACCGGTTAAGTTCATAACTTCTTTGTTTGGAATTTTATTTTTCTTCTCAGGCCTAGTGCCGGTAGAAGGTAAATGTGTAACAACTCTAATTGCTTCCTTGGTGATTTTGAAAACTAAGTCTAGCCATAAAAATTCATAGTGAACTCTGCTAATAACTTAACGTACAATCTCATTTGAAAATTCAAGCATGTGAAGGATGTCTACCAACCCTAAATCTTCCACAATCTTGTGTTCCAATTTGACTACACCTTGTTTGTTAGTGATAACATTCATGAACATGTTCTTTAAATCCTTGATGTTAGGTCCCGGAGACAACTGAGAGGGGGGGTGAATTGGTTGTCTAATAAATTCAAACCAAAAACTAATTAACCAGCTTAATTCTTAATACTAGTAAATCAGTTAAGTATGCCGGTAGACAGTGTTAATAGTAAATTGCTATACCGGTAAGGATTAATGCATGAAACATAAACATAAAGTCATCCACAACACATAACACCAATATTTGTACATGGAAACCCTGTAAGGGGAAAAACCATGGTGGGAAACCTTACCCACAATCAAATGATACTACTGGAGATAGTAAGTGTACATAAATGGGGCCTGCACATGCAGAAAGGCCAACAACCTAGAGCTCACTGCTCAATCACAAAATGGGAGTCACACTGACTATAGTTGGATGGTTAAATCCAATAAGAATGTATTGCACAAAATAACATCTTCATATGCTGGATTCAGTACTGGTGTAATGCTGATATGCTTCTACAAAAACCTAACTTCATCTTCAAATGATGTCTTCATGTATATCCTTGCTTGATTTCGCATATACCTTCACTCAATTCTTTTTTGCATTCCACACTTGATCTTACAAATAAGATCTTACATTTATACCATACCCTAAGACCAATTTTAGTAGGTCAGCTCTACAAGATATTACAATAAAACATTTTTATACAATATAATATCTGATGCAATAACTGATTAAACATGTCGGCTAAATGCATTTACAACAATAATAAATCATCTCCATAGCGTGCCATGCTGATCTGGAAAAGATAAACCTGCCGGTGTAACCCTAGATAACTTAGCCCTATTTGCTGGTAAAAGAAAATATGCAAATATGAATTTACCAATGATTAATTCTTCAAAACAAGGTGTCCACATGATGTTTTTGACATTGCCAAGTGTCTTCCATATCATTCCAGGTACCGATGAACAATATATCCTGCCGGTGAACCATATATCAGTAACTGTTGCACAATTTACTTGCTTGCCGGTGAATGTTTCCGGATCTTCAAAGTGCTTGTATTTAGTAGGTGTTGACATCAATGACAAAACCATACCAAAATACCAACACTTGAACCCTAAATCTTCAATGTTACAGTGAAAGTATGCCCTAGGATCTTCAACAAATGCAACTCCCTTTGAGATTTTTGAAAATGCACCAATGGAGTCATCCAACTTAGCTATCTTAGGGATGATCTTAAAGATTGGTCTAGGATACTTGATATTTTCCACAATAGTAGGGTTTGCAATGAATTCAGGAATGGAAGATGAAGAAGCCATGTCATAAGATAAATACCTTTTAAGTAAAAACCTTGGATGCCCTGAAAAATCTTGCTGCTTTGCTTCTTGAATGCTCAACTTCTACGCTCTTCGAATACTTAAATGCTTTGGTAAGTCAAAATGAGAAATTTCAGTGCTTTATAACCAAAAAATTAACTTACAAACACAATAAATGCTTTGCCGGTTAAGTGAATACTCAACATATGTGCCGGTAAAGAAGAATTATGACTTCTTACCACCATCTGAGGGCAAAATGCATGATCTTCAATTAGTTGCATTACCCCTAAGGATTATTCCTCAGTTAGATGAAGAATCTCCTTCTAGTGCAGGATTGCTCTATTCTACCAGTGCAGAGACAGATTCATCATTTCTCTGATCTCTCTTCTTGATCCATTATTTAGTGAATTCTTGCTTAATTTTATTCACCTTTTCCTTACCTTTGTCATTAGATCCTATGTTGTTTGTTGGTACATTCTTGCTTCTGTAAAATATTGCAATATGCCCAATCTTGTTACATGCATAACAAGTTACATTGTTTCTTTGAATAGAATTTCCATAACCTTGCATAGTTTGAGTTCTGCATTGATTAAATAGATGTCCAAATCTACCACAAACATAGCTTTTTACATTCATTATGCAATTGTCTGAGTTATGACAATTTTTATTGCATTTGGAACATTGACCGGTTGATGAGTTTGTATTCTTATTATTCCTAAATCTGCACGGATTTTCTCTATGACCAAATTTGTTGCAATTAAAACATTTTCCATTGAATTTATAAGCTTTAGGTTTCCTTACTAGTTTGTTGTGATCATGATTGTTTGTAGTTCCACAACTTTCACCATGTTCAAATCCAAGTCCAACTATTTCTCCATCAGGTTTTTGAATTTTAAGCATATCATCAAGCTTGTCTAAACTCCTTTTGAATTTGTCGCTATATTCATTTGTAGTGACCAACTCACCTTCCAGAGTACTAACTTATCTTATAAGTTCCTCTTTGTCATGTTGCATGTGAACTGAATCTGTTTTAAGCATATCATTTTCATAACTAAGACTTAGAGATTCATCTAATCTTTCATTAAGTCTTCTGGCCAAATCTTCCTCATTCTTCTTTCTATCTTCAATATCCTTACATAGTCTCATGGTTGAATCTTGCATCTCATTCTTCTTGTTATTGTTCTCTTGTCTCGGTTTCTTTGCAATATCTCTGAGAGTTTCTTTTTCTTCATCATATTGTTTTTATAGTTGCTCATGTAATTCTTTTCTCTTGTTCTGTGCCCTGGCCAAGTTTTCTTGAAGTGCTTTGATGAATTCCCGAGCAGTTCTGAGTTCATCTTCCAGTTTGATTTTCTTCATTTTTTCTGCATCAAAATCTGAAAGAGCTCCTTCCAACTATTGTCTCAAGCTTTCCATTAGTACCGGTTTTAGAATCTTCCTCAAGCTATTAGGCTTCTACAAATAGAGGACCATGCTCTGATACCATTTGTTAGATATTTGGTTTATCCCAAACACACTAAGAGGGGGGGGGGGGGGGAATAAGTGTCTAACCGGTTGATGAAAGATTTAAACTTATTTGCAACTTTATAACTAAAATTAATATACCGATAAGCAAACAATAATGCAACAAAAAGAAACAAAAGAATCAACATCAATGCACACCATAACACAAATATTTTGGTGAGGAAACTCAGTAGGGGAAAAACCTCGGTGGGATTTGTGACCCACAATATTTACTCACTGGCCAATATGAATAAATATTACTCAGTACAATAGGGGCCTCCACATGAAGGAAGGCCAACTACCTAGAGCTCACTGCTCAACGAAAAAAAATGGAGTCACACTGACTACACAATTGGATAGTTAAATCCAATACAATGTATTGCTTTAAAATAGCATCTGCAATGCTGGATTTAGTACCGGTTTAAGCTTTGTTTGATACCTTTGCCAAAACCTTGATGGTAAATAGTCTTCGCTCTGCTCTGCTTCTTATTCGCCCTCAAAATAAGAACATCAAAGTGCATATACAACTATTCGGTATCATATCCCTTTCTTATCACATATACTGCTTACATACACACATACCTACATATATTACTTACATTTCCATTGTATACACCTAAAAATGGTCCGAAGATAATTAATTAAATGAGCAATTATTTAATTAATTCCCCTTCCTAATTTAATTGAATTCATTAGGCATTTTGATTAAATTCTCCCTTTCATCTACTTATTAATAAATCTAAGGATTTATTTAATAGGTTCATTTCGATAGTCCCCTTTGATTAATTAATTCAAATTAATTAATCCTCCCCTCCATTTAAATCAATTCTTCTAATCCTCCAATTAATTAAAACAAATCAATTTATGAGTTGTTGAGAATTAATTAGTCTTTTCCTATTATTTGAATTTTTAAATTCAAATTACCCACATGCCTCCTAACTTCTAACCACCCAACCTAACCATCCCTCTAACCTAACCCATTCCACCTAACCTTGGGTTTAACTAACCCTATCCTATCTTGCACATTCTAACCTCCTTATCCTAACCTCCTATGGTGTGGATATTTTCTTCTTGAGACACATGACACTTTGGCCACATGTCTCCTCTCTTGGACACTTGTCCTTTTATGAGAAAAGCTCCTTGACACTTGTCACCACAGAGATGACAAGTGTCCCTTCCTCCAACCTCTTCTCCAATCCAATTTCACCCTTGATATCTTCAGACTCAATCTTGATTGTTGATTCCTGCCACCTCACCCCTGGCCTTGGAAATCCTATAAATATCCCCTATTTTGGAGCACAAAGGATCCCATCTCATTATCAATTTAGGCATTGTTACTATAGGCATATCAGTTTAGCATTATTGCTATAGGCAATTGCATTAGCTTAATTTGATAATTTTCTAGCATAATTTTTGAATCATGTAGCTTAATCAATCTCTTTTCTAGCTTAATTGGATCATCATCATAGCTTAAACATGCATATCATTAGCTTAATTAGTCTCTTGGATCAATCTAGCATAATCAATCTCATCTTTGCATATCATTATCATTTCAAATCCTCCATCTAGGTGTAGTCAAGTCACTGGGATTGCTTATCCAAATTTGAGAGCAAATCCATACTCGCATCTCTTAGGAGCCGATAGGTCGGTTTGTCATGGTTCATCTTTATTTGCTTATTATTTTCTAACCATGCTTGTTATGATCTATTGAGTGTTTGTGTTGCAGTTGCAGGTATCACACATCATAGGCACAACATCCATACATACCAAATGACCTACAAGATCTCATACATATATGAGTCTTTACAATACATCATGTCGGTCATACAATTACAATTTACATTACAACCATTTTGCATAAACAGAATGATTGCCAAGTCGGCTTTGAATGCCAGTATGATCTGTTGCCGGTGTAAACTGGATGCCAATGTGAATAAGCCTTGTTGTATTTGCCGGTGCCGGTAGGTGAAGTCTGTTTGCCGGTATAACCTTGTTGAACCTTGCTGCTATGAAGAACCTTGTTGCCACTTAGTTGCCATCAATGACATCATCTACCCTTCTCATCTAAGTGTATAATGCCAACAGGGTATGCACATTCATATAGTCTTACTGCTTAGAGTTCACTACTCAAATACACATATATGGAAGTCTCACTAACTTACAAAACATTATAAAGTGATTTATAATAAAAATTGAACTTAAATGATGCATTTGACCATGCTGCATAAGTTCCAGTTGTAGCTTTGAGATTCTCAACTGAACCAGTGATACTGATACTTTGTTATGCTATCGGTTAGGATTGCACACATGCAACTACGTATATATACTATCAATCACTCATCAATTTGCACACTATCAATCTCTGACTACTTCGCATCTCAAATCATATCATGTGAATGTATATCATCCATCACTAAGTGATCTCCCTTACCTTATAACTTGTTCCTTATGTTGGTCTTCATAATGAAAATAAACCTATTTGTTTCCTCCCAGATCATAAAGTATGTTACAAATTATCCCGATGATCTTATTTGATGTCAGCCTAGCACGCTACCTTCAATTCCTCAAATGACTTAATCGGGTCCTATAATATGAATTACCGGTACCAAGAATAACCCGTTAACAAGTGTAAACCATAAGGTGTATACCGGTTGATCTTAACTAGACAAAATGATAAAGTTGTGAATCTAGATGAAGAGATACCATCTCCTGAAGATGAGTTTCCATCAATTACAACCCAAAAATGCAATTTACCTTTAGAAGGTGACTACCAGATGAGTGTCAATTGCCAACAGTCCTTGGAATATTGGATGAAGACAACAAAAACCTGTTTTGGATCAGAGTATAGCTCAGAATCTATCCAAGAAGTCTTACCAAAAATTTATCAGACATAGGTGTGCAGGGTGATATTATGCTTCACTTTTCACTCTTGCAAAAGTTGGATCTAGTTGTCTCAATCTACTCTACTAGTTTTTGCAATTACAACTTTTGAACCATTTACCTACACAAGAATGAAACAAAATTATGTTGGGAATTAGGTGTTTGCCTAAGTGAAACCGTATGTTTGGAATTAACCCTATAATTGAGATTTAAATTGAAATGAAATGGAAGTTCAAATCATGCCTTTTGAGGGAAAATGCTAGATCTGGATTAGAATGCTGAATTTGGATGTAATACCTTGATGGATCTTACCTTGAAGTCTTTGTTTCAAGGTTGAGATTATCATGTAGAATGTAGGATTTCTTCACAATATGTTGATCATGGATGCCATCTTGAACACTTGAAGCTTGAATACTTGACCTCTCCTTCAATGTCTTAAAAATGCTTGATTATTGCTTAGCTGAATTTACTTGATAGGAGTTGAATTTGAACTTGAATCATGTGGAGAGGATGTTCAAATGAGGGGTAAGGCTTTCTTTTATATGCCACTTCATCAAATGTGTGTGAAATTTTGAGATAAGTTGACAAAGGAAGGGAATTCTTGCTCAAATTTTATGACTATTGTCAAGTCCAAATTTGGGCCCCTTTAAGAAGGAAAAGGGCACTTAGGATGCACCTAGGGTGTTTTTTATGAGGAAAAGAGTATTTAGAGCACCCCGGTGTAGCCTATCAAGGCCGAGATTAGGACCACGAAGCTAGGTGTACATAAAGATTGAGAATTAAAGCTACTGTGAGAACTATCAAACATGGAAGGCCAAAACACCAAAGTGAGTCCTAAGTGAGGATGAAAATTGTATAGGGATACAATACACGACACTAAATTTAATGCCTGCTTTTGTGGGAGTATGAGCCTACACTTATACTCTCAATAAAGTACATAATAGCATTGAAAAATTTCATCAAGATATTATAGAGGCAAGAGACACCAAGCCTTGAGGGACTTAGGATCTTATCAGTATAATATCAACACAAAAGGAGAAACACATGAAGAGGATAAAGAATATGACTATATTGGCCTAGTAAGGCTTACACTACTCTGATTCATGTTGAGGAAAAACACTAAATTAAAAAATTGGTTCAAAATATTGCAAAGAAATAGGCTCAATATGCAAAGTAATATGAATAATGAATTGCCATGGCATTGTGTGTGATCAAAGTGTACAAACCAAACCTCATGGTGTGTACATAGTGTAATAAAGATTGGAGTTTAAGCCCCCATGATAAAGCAATTGTGCATGCCTTACCTGGAGCAATTTATTTTAGGTAACATACATGCATGTAAAAAACAAGCATCTTGCCACAATTATATGCCCCCGATAAAGGAAACATCAAGGGTAATATAGCACAACAAAAAGAGATGCAAAAGGGATCCACTAATTGGGGTTCGTATGCATATTTGATAAATCATGTATATCAGGTATAATTGCATTGAATTGACCTCATCCCCCAAAGGCAGTGGAACTATGAGCACAATGGAAGAAGATTACATAAGATGAACAACGAAAGTATTTTTGGGTCAACATAGAAGATACTAAAAAGAGATATTTAACACTTTGCATCATCCCCAAGTACACAACATAAATACACATTTACAATAATAGAACATGCATGATATAACATGAATACAACATATAGAATAATTGAGATACAAATAGATGTACATCATAAAAATTTTAGCCTCTTGTATCAACAAAGCAACAAGGGTCATCCAAAGAGAGCCAAACATAACATAAAGACAATATCAAGTAACACATCATGGGGGAAGCACATTATATGCAACCAAACACACAAAAGATAATCCACTACACAAGTAAGGCTATTCTAGCAAGTCATCCGCAACCCAATATTTCTTAACATCATTTAGGGATGGTGGATAGGGTGCAAGAGGGTCCATGGAAAGAATGGTGGATGGAGATACACCATGTTTCGAGGAAGGACTATGCTCTAATTATGAAACACTTTGTTTGTCACTAGGAGCTAGGATTAATGCTTTTGAGAATCTTGAAGATAAGTCATGGTTAATCTCAATAATCTCATACATATTATCAAAATCATTAGCATCCACATTGTTAGCATCAAATAAATTATTAGCATTAACATCAACATCATCATCATCATCCAAATTAATCATAATAGCATCTTTAATGCATAATGGAAATGAATCATTATTTTTCTTAGATAACTTTTACTTTTGATGTGGTTGATTAAAATGAACTTTCTCCCCTAGGCTAGGAAAAGTTTGGACAAATGGGATCAACTAAACATTTGGCATATTAGGAGAGGAAATGAGTTCAGAAGTAAGCTCACAATGCTTGGCATGATGTCTTCATTGACATTCTCTTGCACTACAATCTCTTGGTTTGAATTGAAACTTGCAAAGGTTTGGGATCAATCAACATAAGCTTATTTTTTCCCCTATAGGGGGCAGAGTAGAAGAAACCTCACTAGGTTGAAATATGGATGATGTTGAGTGCTTTCCTCTATAGGATGTAGGAGGTGGGACTAAAACATATATGAGACAAATAGGAGGAGCAAGAAGAAGTTCAGGTTCAGGATTGGGAGGAATATCCATGGGTAAAGGATGCTTTGGTTTATTTAGGTTCAATATACTTTCATGTTTAAAAATTTGATAAGATGATAATAGGATATCATTACATTATTGCAAAGGTTTAGGTTTCTTAGGCCAAAAGAAATATAAGGTGAGGTTTCCATTTCTCACTACAGGCTTATAAAAACTATGATTGATTATGATGATACGGCCATCTTGGGGGAACTTCAAAAATTTATGGATAGTATAAGAGATAGCTTTCTTGTAATTGAGCCATGGATGCCCCAAGTCACATATAATTGGTCGAAGGTAGGGATAATAGAAAAGGTAACATCTACACACTTAGTTTCAACCTCAACAAGAAGAGTGATGGAACCTATAGTGGGACAAACAAAGCCAGCATGCATCTTAATCATAACATCATATTTTTCATAAGTATCTTGATAATATTGTTGAGTATAGAGATATTCTTCAATAAGAACATTCACAATACATACTAGATTAATGAGCACTCCTTGTGAGAGATTTCCTTTAATTTTTGCAATAATGTATAAAGGTCCATCAAGTGTATCAATAGTCTCTCTTGAGTCAGAGGCAATGTGAGGTTAAGGTTTAGCAGTGGATTGTTCAATAGGGTTCACAAAATTGGTGGTATCTACACACATCTTGGTAGGAACTATATTTTTTGAAGATTTAGGCTTGATGAGATTGGTAGAATGAGAAGGCAAAGGACTAGTAAAGATTTGTAGGTTTTGATTAAGATGTGATACTGATTTATTTTATTTATCATTCACACCCTCCATAATTATAATATTTTAATCAATAAGGTCTTGGATCACATTCTTCAACTTTTAACACTTCTTAGTATCATGGCCGAGTTGACAATGGTATTGGCAAAAGGCTTTAGGATCACAAGAAGCAACTAAAGGATTATAGGTATCTATAGGATTGATGGGAGGAAGATTCATCACATTATCATTAATTAAACTAAACATGATACTATGCAATAATTTAAAAACAAGAGTAAAATTATGACATGTAAATATCGATGATAAATTGGTCACACCTGAAGTTGTGGTTGCGACTTGTGTATCAATTTGATTGGAAGATTTTATTTTGAGGTTTATGAAGTTCATGGTTTGTTTTTGAAACTTTTGAAATAATTGATGCTGAGTACTCTCATTCTTATTAACTGGAGGCATTGATGAGGAGGATTCAAATTGATTCACTTGAAGTTGATAATTATGAAACACTATGCATAAATGTGTGAAAATAAAAAATCAGAAAAAAAAAATATTCTCTAACATAGTTTTACAAAGTATTAATGAAAATTATTTGAGCATCACCATCAAATATAGAATAAGAAATTTGTGCGTGCAAATTTTTATATCTATTAATGAAATTAGTCACTTTTTCTTTAACCCTTTCTTATAATGCATCAGATTAGTTAAAGTAATTTGAGGACCAATATTGGTTTTAAATTTTTTTGCAAATATATTAGCCAATTGTTGAAAAGAATGAATTTATCGAGGAGTCAAGGAACAATTCAATTGCAAAGCCTTATCTCTAAAGGTATGAGCAAACAATTTTTCCTTAAGTCTATGATCATGAGAAAATTCACTATACAATGCTTGAAATGAATTCACTTGAGTTTGGGGGTCACCTTTTCCATTGTATACTTCAAATCTAGAACATCCATGTATTAAGGAGTAATAACAAAAATAATGCCATTGATGAGTGGGCTAGCTATGTCACATTTTCATGTCCCCTTTTGTCCAAAAATAGAAACTTACTAAATGTAGCATTGTAAATTGTACACCCTTGATCATGGCTGTCCAATTTCACGCTTAGGTTAGCACCCACCTTAGTGTGTTGCATTTTTGTTTTAAATTCTTTTAAGAATTTAATTGAATTTAAAATCTTCTCTCATCATTTCACACATTATAAAATTGGGCCTTTAACCCTAAGTGTGTCCCTTTTTATTTCATCAATCTTTAATTAATTAAATTAAACCCTAATAAAGTCCTATTTCAACTTTGAAGGCTCATTTTTGTATATCTAAACACCTTGGATTGACACATTGAGCTAGATTTGACTTTGTAATCACGATAACTTCCATCCCTAAAAATTTGGAAAAGGTTGGTTGGACCAGTGTGAATCACATTGGTCCTAACTTTTTCTCCCTAAATTTCAGAATCTTAATTTGGTGGGATTATAATGTTTAAATATAGCTCTATGCAAAATTTCATCAATTCTAGGTTGGCCTATGATTAATATTAAAGTTAGATTTTCATATATATAGTCTTTTCTTTCCTCGTTGGGAGGATCCATTCTCTAGAAATTGAAGGAGCCTCTTATGCAATGAAAGTGTAGGTTTATGTGGAGTCTAGAATCAACAAATTAAAGCATTCATCAATTCTTCATTAACCTTTTTCATCATCAATTGACACTTAGGAGATATTTAAGAATAATAAGGAGATCACCGCCTATTGATTGGCTTGTATCTCTCCCTTTGGGTTTGGTACAGTTTCATGTTATTTTCATATTTCTATTTGAATTTCACATCATTCATTTTAGATTTATATTATTTATTTAGATCCATATTGTATTTGTGTTTTGAAGCATTTACATTATGTTCATTTAGGGTTTTTACTCCAATCGTAGGGTGGAACTCTAGTTTTGCATTTTAGCTCATTAGGATCTTACAAACACATGAGATTCTATGACACACACACTTTTCAATACTTTATTGGCTATTTGTGGCAGTGGAAATCACCAAAATAAGGGGTTTGACTAAGGCAAAACCCTATAGAGCCACCCATACATCTTTTTCCAGCTTGTATGTACATTGGCAGGTTTCTGATGGAGCTACGAACTTTTACGAAGCCAAGATCAATAGGTACATAAATAGATCCAAAAGAAGGTCTCAGAACTCTAGGACCAAAGTGTCTAGCACTCCAGTCCAGGACCAGAATTCCCAATGCCCCGGTCTTCTACATTTAGTGACAAGTTTTGGCAGTTCAGACTCTCAGGACTTCAAGTTGTAGATCCTAGATTCGCATCTCAATTCTATAATAGGGAATAGAGCACCTAGCACCCTAGTCCTACTCAATCAGGCCCTAGTTTTTGGTATCAGGTGCACATCAGAATTCAATATTTAGATTTATGGTCTGATCTCAATTTCATTTCTACATTTTTTCTATTATTGTCACTAATATAGTTGTTTTCATACATTTCGATAGTCTATCTTATCATTACTTTACATTTGACTCATTTTCCTCATATTAGCAAAGGAATAGAAACCCTAAAAGTATTCCTTGACTCTCTTTCAAAAGAGGAATTCAAAGTGAATCATTTCCTTAGGCTCTTTCGTATTCCAAAGTGTGAATGGGAGTGGGATTAGGTCCTACTCTACCCAATTCCATTTTCACCCAATACACTAAAAATAGTAAGTCCCCACTATCCAAGAATACTAAGTGGAGGTTATAGGATAATTTAAAGAAAAAATTGTTAGCAACAACAAAGAAGGAAAATTGAGAGGAGGGAGGGGGGGGGAGTGGGGGCATGAATTAGTTTTCACTGGATTAACCAAAATAAGCACAATCTCAAATCTAAACAACTGCAATAAGAATAAAGATAAACACAATAGCACCAACACACATAACACCAAGATTTTGATGTGGAAAACTTGGTGTAGGGAAAAACCACAGTGGGAACCTACCCACAATAGGATGATACTCTACAACAGTATGTGTAAATATTACAATGGGGAATGCACATGCATTCAAGCACACTGCCTAGAGATCACTGCTCAAAATGAGGTGACCCAGAAGGCTCCAACCCTCAGGGAAGATTCACTACCTTATAATAATGATTGGAAAACAATTCGGATTACATGGACTGCAAATATAGAATCTTCATATGCCCAATGATAGTTCTGATTAAGCACATTTGTCTGCCTTGCAACAATATTTGCTCAATACACCACACTGAAGGATAAGTTCACTTATGCACACATACACCACTCTTTGATAATTCAAACACAACATCGACAACCAAATTACATGAATCTAACATGTATTTATACAATTCATCAACCTTGACTACAAGGTTGACCAAACCCTCATCCCTTAATTACAAAATTACATAACATGATACATAAATAAACCACCGGACCGATATAAGGTCATAGACAACATAGCATGAAACTAAACCAAATATCCAAACATGCATCTGTTAGGTCCCGGGGACAACTGAGAGGGGGGGGTGAATTAGTTGTCAAATAAATTCAAACCAAAATAACTTAACCAAATTTAATGCTTAATACCGGTAAACCAAACTTTTATGCCAGTAGACAGTTTTATCAGTTAATTATAGTACTGATAAAGATTAATGCATGAAATAGAAACACAATAACATCCACAACACATAACACCAATATTTGTACGTGGAAACCCTGTAAGGAGAAAAACCACAGTGGGAAACCTTACCCACAATCAGATGATACTACTGCAGATAGTATGTGTATACAAATGGGGTCTGCACAGGCAAAAAGGCCAAGCACCTAGAGCTCACTTCTCAAACACAAATAGGAGTCACACTGACTACAATTGGATGGTTAAATCCAATAAAGATGTACTGCTCAAAATAGCATCATACTATGCTGGATTCAGTACCAGTGTAGTTCCTATTGTCTTCACAAAAACCTTGCTTCACCTTCAAATGATGTCTGCATGTAAATCTCTCCTTATTCTCGCATAAACTGAATTATTTCTTCCTTCGCATTCCACACTTGATCTTACAAATAAGATCTTACCTTTATATCATAACCTAAGACCAATTTTAGTAGGTCGGCTCTAAAGGATATTACAATAAAATCAATTTACAAATAAAACAATATCCGATGCAATAACCAATTCAACATGTCAGCTTGATGCATTTACAACAATAATAAAACATCTCCATATTGTGCCATACTGATCTGGAATAGATAAGTCTGTCGGTGTATGGCCTGGACCTATTTGCTGGTAACAACAAATATACAAATATGAACATGCCAATGAACAAATCTCCAAGACAAAGTGTCCAAATGATGTCTTCGACATAACCAGGTGTTTTCCATATCATTCCAAGTACCGGTGAACATTATATCCTACCGATGTACTAGATACCGGTGACTGTGCATAAGTCACTTGCTTGCCGGTGAGCATTTCCAAGTCTTCAAAGTGCCATAGTTGATAAGTGATAGTAGGTGTTGACATCAATGACAAAACCATACCAAAATACCAACAATCTCCTCCTTTGGCATTGATGGCAACACAAGATGGAAAAACCATCAAAGTGCCAAAACAGAAATGCCAAATACCAAAAACCAACAATCTCAAAAAAGGATCATAACCAGAAATCAAAATACACATACCGAGAGTAATCAGTTTCTATCAAAATAACAATCTCTCCCCAAATGAATAAGCTCTCCCCAAGAGATAAAGTGTTTTTCCATAGATATCTCTCCCCCTTTGACATCAAATGCCAAAGCCAATACAAAACCAGATTCAAATACAAAATTCCAGCCAATTCAGTATACCAACTATTCCCCCTAAGAAGTAGCTTCCTCATCAAAGCCGGAGTAAAAGATTTCTCTGTTGATTCTGTTGGTTGATGACAAACATCAACTGTCTAAGTCTCTACTGGTGGGGGTATGACCCCAAGCTAGTCTTTGAGATATTCAAATGTCTCCTTAGGCAAAGGTTTAGTGAAAATATCTGCAATCTGCTCTATAGTATTCACATAAACCAGTTTTACTTCTTTTGCTTCAACATTCTCTTTCAAAAAATTTAGATTGATAGAAACATGTTTAGTTTTAGAATGTAATACCGGATTCTTAGATATATCAATTGCTGTAGTGTTATCACAATAGATAGTTATGGGTTCCTTGCATTTTACCTTTATGTCCTTCAACATTTGCTTAAGCCATACCACCTGTGTATAGTTAGTTGTTGCTGCAACATATTCTAATTCAACTGTTGATAAATATGTACAACTTTGTTTCTTGCTCAACCAAGAAATTAATCTGCTACCAAGAAAAAAATGCTCCGTCGGTGGTGCTTTTTCTATCATCCACATCTCCTACCCAATTTGCATCCATGTATGCACATAATTCAAAGTTTTCATCTCTAGAATACCATGAGCCAAGATTTGTAGTGCCTTTGTAAGTACCAGAAAATCCTTTTTACAGCTGATTCATGATTTTCTCTAGGATTACTTTGAAATATTGAAACAATACATACTGCATTCATAATATCGGTTCTTGTTTGTGTTAAATACAGTAGGCCTCCTATCATAGATTTGTACCTAGTTGGATTAACAAGTGTAGATTCATCCCTTAGTGATAATTTTTCATTTGTAGTCATAGGTGTGCTTATTGGTTTAGAGTTTTCCATCCCAAATTTCTTTAGTAACTCCTTCATGTACTTGGATTGACTCAAGAATATACCTTTATCAGTCTGTGAAATCTACAATCCTAAAAAGAATTTTATTTCTCCAATCATAGACATTCCAAATTCTTGCTCCATTTTAATAGAAAAGTCTTTACACAATCCATCTTCTCCTCCAAAGATTATATCATCAACAAAAAATTCTATAACCAAGATGTCATCATTAGTCACTTTATAGTATAAGTTGTTGTCAGCATTACCTTTAGAAAAACCAATCTTCAAAAGATACTTATCGAATCTTGCATACCAAGCTCTTGGAGCTTGCTTCAACCCATACAAAGCTTTCCTTAACCTGCATACCATATATTTGTTATCTATCAAAGAAAATCCCTCAGGTTCTTCAATGTAAACTTCTTCTTCAAGATCTCCATTCAAAAATGCACATTTAATATCCATTTGATATACTTTGTAGTTCTTGTGTGCTGCAAAGGCTAAGAATAATCTGACTGCCTCACTTCTAGATACCGGTGCAAAGGTTTCATTATAATCAATTCCTTCTTTCTGAGAATATCCCTTACACACTAATCTTGCTTTATTTCTGATTACCTTACCATCTTCATTGAGTTTGTTTCTAAATACCCATTTTGTTCCAATCACATTTTTGTCTTTAGGTCGGGGAACTAATGTCCATGTGTTATTTTTCTCAATTTGTTCTAGTTACTCTCCCATAGCTTTAATCATGTGTTTATCTTCACATTCCTCATTAATTGATGATGGTTCAATTTGAGAAATAAGACATACCTCTTCATTTGCCAATCTTCCTCTTGTCATAACTCCTTTATACATGTTTCCAATTATCTGGTCTTCAGAGTGATTTTGTCTTACATACCAAGGTGTCTTTGTTTGTTGTTGTTCCTTAGTTACAGTGGAATTTTTAGATGATATCGGTGTAACTGGATCTTCATTCTATACCGGTGGGTTCAATGTAGATTCATTTGTCAGAATCTCTGTTGCCACTTTAGAGTCTATATACCTTGAAGTTCCTCTGATTTGTTCATCAATCTTCATATTTGTACTCTCAACAATTTTTTGCAATCTTTTGTTAAAACATCTATATGCCTTGCTCTTAGATGAATAACCAAGAAATATTCCTTCATCACTTCTAAGATCAAATTTGCCAATATACTCATCTCTTCTAATATAGCATTTACTTCCAAATATTCAAAAATATTTAAGAGTAGGAGTAATACCAAACCATAGTTTATGAGGAGTCTTACTGATTTCTCCTTTGATGTGAACTTTGTTGAATGTATAGACCGTCGTGCTTACTGCCTCTCTCCAATATACATGTGGTAGATTTGCTTCAGATAACATACTTCTAGCTACATCCAAAATAGTTATGTTTTTCCTTTCAACAACTCCATTCTGTTGTGGTGTTTGGGGTGCTGATAACTATCTTTTGATTCCATTGACTTCACAGAATGCATTAAATTCCTTAGATGGAAATTCTCCTCCTTGATATGATCTCAGACATTTGATTTTCTTACCGGTTTCATTCTCTACCATTGCTTTGAATAGTTTGAACTTCCCAAGTGCTTCTGATTTTTCTCTGAGAAAAGTAACCCAACACATTCTAGAATAGTCATCAATGATTAGCATGAAATATCTATCACCTTGTAAACTTTTAGTTCTAGCTGGACCACATAAATCAGTATGAATTAAGTCAAGAGAATTATTGGATTTTTTTGGAATACTTATAAAAGTTTCTCTAACTTGTTTTCCAAATTGACATTCCTTACATACTGGATTGTGAGGTTTAATGATCTTAGGTAAATCTCTAACTACCTTAGTAGTACTGATTTTTACCATGCAATCAAAATTTACATGACAAAGTCTCTTATGCCATAGCCAACTTTCATCAATGTGTGCAATTAAGCATGTCTTTTCACTATTATTTAAATGAAAGATATTACCTCTAGTTTGATTACTGGTTGCAATTTCCAAACCAGTTTTATTCATTTTTTTGCATTTTCCATTCTTGAATTGTAACTGAAATCCTTTCTTAACTAATTGACCAACACTCAAAAGATTATGTTTTAAACCTTCCACATAATAAACATTGTCAATATTATGCTTATCATCAAGAGATATTGTACCTTTACCTTTGATCAAACAATCTTTATCACCTCCAAATCTTACTAGACCTCCATTATATTCTTGAAAGTTCAAGAATTTACTTTTATCACCATTCATATGATGTGAGCATCCTGAATCAATGATCAATTCATCCTTAATTTCAACTTTAACTGCTAGGGCCTGCTCTACCGGTGGAATAGTAGGTGTCGGTTGATCTTCTGTTATAGCAACAAAAACCCATCCATTGTCTGTCAGATCTTCGTCAGAATCATCAGTGACTCCTTCATCATCAAGATAAAAAGATTTATCTTTATTCTTCTTAAATCTGTATCTCTGATATTTAGGGTTAGGCTTGTATGTTCTCCTAGCTTCTTCTCTTAGTCTAGCATGTCTATCAGGGCATCTAGAAGCCATATGACCAATCTTATTATAGTTAAAGCATTTAAAGGGTGCTTTACCTTCATACTTACTTCCAACTGGACCTTTAGGCATTTTTCTTGCAAATAGTGCTTCAAGTTCTTCATTTTCTTTCCTGCTTTCTTCAAGTTCTCTTGCATAAAAGGCTTTCCAATTAGAATTGTCAAATGATGGTGCAGATGATGTTGATGCCTTAAAAGCTAAATCTTTCTTTATAGTAGCAATAGGACCAAATTCCTCAATTTCAAAAGCTGAAAGTTTTCCAATCAATGTATCCCTAGTTACTGATGTATTAGGCATTATTATTAACTCATTTATAGTAGTAACCTTTATTTTATATGCCGGTGGCAATACTCTTAAAACTTTTGAAATAATTTCATCTTCACTTAAGGTTCCTCCACAACATTTAATACCCAAAACAATTTCATTTACTCTTTCCATAAAACCAGAAATCCTTTCATCTTCTTCCATTTTTTAGATTTTCATACCTGACCCAGAAGCTTTCAAGTTTTGCAATTTTGATTGTGGAATCTCCTTCATTCAATGTTTCCAAGGAATCCCAAATAGCTTTAGGAGTTGATCTATCTAATAATACCATGATTTTCTGATCTGATAATGTGCTCAAAAGTGCTTCTCTAGCTTTGCAATCATTTTCCTCATCTTTTCCTAAGGTAGGTGGATTAGGATGACTGAGAGTAGGAGAAGTATATGCATTCTTTGTAACTTCCCAGATGTCCTTTCCAATGCAATTCAGATGTGTCTGCATCCTAATCTTCCATAGGCCATAGTTGGTTCCATCAAGTTTAGGACTGTCCTTCCTGAAATAGTTAGTAGACATTGGATCTCCTCAAGCTGTTAAACTTCTGCAAAAAGAGGACTAGGCTCTGATACCAGTTGTTAGGTCCTGGGGACAACTGAGAGGGGGGGTGAATCAGTTGTCAAATAAATTCAAACCAAAACAACTTATCTAGCTTTAATGCTTAATACCGGTAAACCAAACTTTTATGCCGGTAGACAATTTTATCTGTTAATTACAGTACCGGTAAAGATTAATGCATGAAATAGAAAGACAATAACATCCACAACAGATAACACCAATATTTGTACGTGGAAACCCTATAAGGGGACAACCACGGTGGGAAACCTTACCCACAATCAGATGATACTACTGCAGATAGTATGTGTATACAAATGGGATCTGCACATGTAGAAAGGCCAAGTGCCTAGAGCTCACTTCTCAAACACAAATAGGAGTCACACTGACTACAATTGGATGGTTACATTCAACATGCAGGCTTGATGCATTTAAAACAATAATAAAACATCTCCATATCATGTCGTGCTGATCTAGAATAGATAAGCCTGTCGGTGTATGACCTAGACCTATTTGCCGGTAACAACAAATATACAAATACGAATATGCCAATGAACAAATCTCCAAGACAAAGTGTCCAAATGATGTCTTTGACATAACCAGGTGTTTTCCATATCATTCCAAGTGCTGGTGAACATTATATCCTACCAGGTTTACCAGATACCGATGGTTGTGCATAAGTCACTTGCTTGCCGGTGAACATTTCCAAGTCTTCAAAGTGCTAGAGTTGATAAGTGATAGTAGGTGTTGACATCAATGACACAACCATACCAAAATACCAACAACATCACCACTAGAAATCTCGCCAAGATCAATAGCAACACGTTACACCACCAAGAGTATCGCATAACATGAAGAATATCACTAGATAACCAAAAATGCCATAACCATGCACAATGATCAATCCAGACCATTAAATAAAAGGACACAATCAGGAAACACCAACAAGAACATTATAACCATCTGTAATAGGTATTTTCATTTTGATGATGTTGTGATTGTCATTGATGGACACACACTTGCTTTGAGATCACTTTTTGTATGTATGAGCTATGCTCAACTGGTATTTGTTCCAACCGGTATTATGTATTATAGTCTTTAGACTATCAGTGTTTTATAGAAAGTGTTTACCGATCTCAAGCGGTACGAAGACCCAAAGCGGTATGAAGACCTCAAGCGGTTCGAGGATCCCAAAGCGGTACAAAGGAACAAAGCGGTTGTTAACATTTTTCCAGTCTTCATTTTGTCAAACCGGTAATTAGTAAAATGTATGAACCAGTAATCAGTAATGAACCAGTATTACTCTGTGATGAGTTACCAACCGGTATTTCTGTGATGAGTTATCATCCACCGACACTTTGGTGGTGATTTTGTGTCATGTTACCAAATGTGTCTAGATGCACTAAACCTAGGAACTTGAAATGTAATCCTATTGGACTGACATGAAATCAGATTCCTTTATAAGGACATCATGTATAGGGTTTTAGTCGATGATAGGGTTTTAGAAGTGCATAAGGTTTTTATATGCGTGATCATAGAAGAGAAGATTAGGTCTGTGTGAAGAAACAGAGTGTGGAGATACTGAAGACTAAAGTAATGCTAAATGAGCATTAACAATGAGCTATCAAGGATCTAACCAAGCATACTGTGCTAGTATCTAGATCACTCACTTGTTGATTACTCACATCTTCGACAAGTCTAAAACCCTTAACCGGGTAGGCCTGGCAAAGTCTTTGTGAAGAACATTGTATGACCTTAACCTATCTGGTTACTATTTTGTAGATAGTTACTTGTGAGTTTCATCTCACCGTGGGTTTTCCCATTTGGGTTTCCACGTCAAAACCTCTTGTGTTATGGTGATTGTGCTCTTGTGGGTGAATGCTTTATTTTCTATTTGGTTTGCATTTGTCTTAACCAGTTTGTTAGTAAATCTGTTATACCAGTTAACTGCTAAACTATTTAAGAGTTTAAGTTCAGTAATTTTTTGTATACTAATTCACCCCCCCCTCTTAGTATTCATCAATTGGTATCAGACCCAACCTTTCTATAAGTTTAACCACTTGGAAGGAGATATGGGGGAATATACTATGAGGGAGCTTACTCATCGTCTCACTCAGACTGAGAAAGCCTTTGATGAACTTAAAGTCAAATATAAAGCCTCTGTTGCAAAGAGAAGAGAGCATGCTGAGAAACTGATGGAGCTTATTGAAAATAGTTCTTCTGGTGAAGCAGACATGGAAGCCCTAGTTGAAGAAGTTGAAAAATTGAATGAATCTAATGCTAACCTAAGAAGGGAACTGGAAGGACTGACCATCAGAATGTGCCAAGAGCTTGAGAACCAAAGGAAAGCAGAAGACCTAGTAAAAGACAAAGATCACGAGATATCCAAGCTAAAGCAAGAAATCAGTGCCCTTACCGCTCATCTCCAAGAGAGTAAAGTGGAAAAAGAAGAAATGCAAGGTGAACTAAACATGAATTTTTCTGAGAATACAACCTTGAAGGAATCTAATGCTACTATTTCCAAGGAACTCACTGAGTCAAAGGAAATACTTGCCAAATTCAATAAGAGTACTGTTAAGCTAGAACAAAAGCTTGAATCAACAAAACTAGTAAAGAATACCACTAGACTTGGTTTTTCTGGTTATGAGGAAGGTGAGACCTTTGGAACAAAAGATGGAGCATCAAAGAAGCAACCGATACCAAAGGATAAAGGTAAGCAAAAGTTTAAACCTATTTGCTTTAATTGTCTCAAGGGAGGACATACTGCTAATGTGTGTAGAAATAAGGCTTACAATAATTTTCCTTATTTTCTAAACAATAAGCCTAGATCCAATAGATTCAATGGTAACTGTTATGCATGCAATAAGTTTGGGCATAGAGCATTTGAATGTAGGTCTATTATGAACAACACTGGGAGATATCCTCAAAGGACTCAAGGAGTTTTTCCTGAATCCTTTGTGAGCCAGAATCCAAACCGGTATAATGCCTATGACCATCAGTTAGGTGGTGGTGGCTATCAAGCTACAACCTATTGGAGAGCAACCTGTTTGATTTGCCATGGTAGCAGTCACACTGCTGCAACATGCATGAGGAAGAATGGTAGAATGAACAATGGACCATGGAGATCACCTTGAATGGTATGCTATCATTGCAACAAACTGGGACACCCTGCCAGAACTTGCAGAATGAGAAAGAACCTATCAGATGACATTTCGGTCACTCCAGAAGGGAAGATTCATGTTGAAACCATTCAAGTAGGAATGAATAAAACATGGAAAAAGAAACCTAATGAAGTGTCACAAGATGAACCGGTTTCTGCACCTAGTGTGGAAGTTGTTGAACCGACAAACTGAGCTTAAGAAAAGTTTAGGGGGAACAAATTGATGAAGTGTTTCGAACCCTCGATTTACACTGGTAAAAGACCTTAATCGGTATGTGTTACCTATCAATCGGTAGAAGACTGGAAATGGTGAAAGAAAAAATTAGGGTTTATACCCTAATGGTGGAGCATTTATTATGGTAGGTGAAGAATTCATTTAAATAGGATCTTCAAGTCATTTTCACTTATTAGTTTATGAGCGAAGAATTTTTCAATAGCGGAGCGACAAAAGGCATTTCGACTTGCGACTCATAGAGATTTTAAACTTTGCAGTAGAATCTGGATATAGTGACAATCAATCTAGTGAAGAACACAAAGCGATATTCAAACAATCGAAGTGGTGAAGTGTGCACCGTATTGACAAATCCTAATTTCAAAATTCTGAAGGTATTTATCAAAATTCTTGTTTATCAGTTAATCATGGCTTCTGCATCACACTCCAGTTCTAGTACACCTATTGATTCAATGGATTTTATCCAACAGAAGATGAAATACAATGCCCTATCTCAGATACCTACTTGAGTTATAGTGGAAGATGATATTTTAGGGTTCATCGATTGTAAATTGGAAGACCTAGGATCTCTAGTGATCCATTCCCAGCTAGGTCTATTTTATGGGGATGACAAAAAGATCAAACCATAATACAAAATCCTGGAGAGGAAGAAACTTCACAATGCGGTGTACTTTCTTGAAGAATTTATGGAAGATCACATCCACATCATCCTGAGCAAAGTGCATGGTGACAAGATGTATCTCGAAAGGACACATGACATTACACCTGAAGTCATTTATGTCATCACCAGTTTCTCTAACATTGGTGAGGTGCTAGCCCTAAGAAAATTCATTAAAACTGAAATGACTAAGCTCACCGGTTCTATGAGTGACCAACAGGGAATGACCATCAATACCATCAAGGATGATTTGGTCAAGTATGCTTGCATGGTGATCGAATACTGGACGTTCTATGCTAGCTGAATAAACTTTGTCTCTACTATTGTGGTGAATGCCACCTACAAAATGATCATGGAAGATGTGTCATTAGATCTATGCACCTGTATGCAGAAACAACTTCTAGTAAACCTGAAGTCTATCAAATAGGACAATGCCCTAAGATTCAAATTTGGACAACTCTTGGTAGGTCTATTTTTCTACTTTCAAGGCTATTTTCTAGGAGTAGGTGATATTCAATGGTCTGCTGACCAACCGGTTACCAAACAAATCAGAGAAAGTCTTCAAGTGGTGGGAACCGGATATCCAGAAGTCTTGAATAAATATTTTGATGAATTCCAGTGGAAGATGAGCCAACAGATGAGGATATTTGGTGACATTGTTAAGAAGTATGAAAAGGACATTTGCTTTACCATCAGAGTAGATGAGTGCATAATGGAGGTGGTGGAGCCCAGAAAGGAAAAAGTTGAACCCATGAGATATGAGGTGATGTATGACATGCTAGATGGGTATGCCTCTACCCTACTTGCCTCGCCTCTTGATCCAAATAAGAAGAGAACCGGCACCTACTTGGAAAGGATAAAACCAGTTGAAGAACCTTCAATGAAGAAGGGAAAGGCAGTGCCATCGGTATCGACACCGGTTACCTTAGCAAGTCCTAAAGTGACCAAGCGGTCACCTGCCAAGAAGAAACCTGAAGTTGCTCCCGCTAAAGTTTTTGAAAGGAAGCGGAAGACCAAGAGAAACTCACCAGAATCTGAAGATACAGAACCTAAAGTGCAGCCTAAGAAGACTAGGCAAACTAGGAAGAAGGCAAAGACAACCAGCAATGAACCAACATCGTCAGCACCGGTAAATATAGACACATTGACACATTGTCAAAGGTCTATCAAGAATGTTAGGAGAAAAGTGCTAAGTGATTTAATAGATCACTTTGATGATTTTAATGATAATGAAAAATAGGAAGTTGAATAGAAAGTCATCCAATATCTATGTATTAATGACCGGTTGCCATCAGAAATTAGATTGGTGAGACCAGATTCTTTATACAATTCTTTAGATAACGAATGGTGCATTGCCATTGAAAAAGAATAGGAAATAAGAGAGGAAATATTTGCACAATATTTTCTCGATGTGTCAAATTCTAAGCTCTATGAAATCATGGATAAGTACAAAGGCCTCTTCTTCATGAGAAGAGAAGACTCTTCTTACTGGAAGGCAAAGTCTCTGAAGTGGTGAAAGATACACACTTCCATGACAAAGCCACTATAAGATTGCACCAAGTTTCTGAGGCCAACAAGAAGGCCGAACAGGAACCGGAAACCAAAAAACCGGATGAGGAATTTGATGATAAAGGAGAAAGAGTAACATAATAGGTAGACATGATTGATGTTGATGCGTTAGATGTTGAAGATGTCACTCCAGACGCTGAAAATGATAAAGCAGACAAGGACAGACAGGACAAAGAAAAGGCTGACAAAGAGAAAGCAGAACAAGAGGAGAAGAGGAAACAGGAAGAGGAGAAGAGGAAACAAGCAAAGGAAAAGAAGAAAGAGGAGGAGAAGAAGAAAGAAGAAGAGAAAAAGAAAGTGGAAGAGAAAAAGAAAGAAGAAGAGAAAAAGAAAGAAGAAGAGAAGCGGAAAGAAGAGGAGAAGCAGAAAGAAGATGAGAAGAGGAAACAAAATGAGAAGTGAAAGGAAGAAGAAAGGAAGAAGGAAGAAGAGAAGAAAAAGAAAGAAGAAGAGGAGCAAAAAAAGACAGAACAGGAAAAGCAAAGAGCTAAAGAGAAGAAGGAAGCGGCAAAGAGCACAGAAGTGGAGACCCCAAAGGCAACTGGTGGTCAAGCCAAACCGGCTGACATCACCAGTCCTATTGACCTCTAATCTGCAAATGAATCAGAGATGCTCCAAAGAATTAAGATTGCACAAGAGCGAATGGAAACATTAAGGAGGAAAAAGGAACAAGATGTTATTCAAACTGCGGTTGACACTCTTACGAGTTTGATTCCCGATACTAACCTCCCTAGTACCAATTCCTCTTTGGCCCAACTAAAACTTCTATATACAGTTGTAGAGGACCAGGTATAATGTCTAGAAGAGGATGCTGAAGCTAATGCACAGAAGAAGCATCAAAATGCACTAAAAATTGCCTTGGTGAAGAAACAGAATGAACTTTGGTCTGAATTTCTGAAATAGTAGAAGAACATAAGAGATGCTATGGATTAGGGCAAGCTACTATTAAGTAAAATCAATCAACCCCATCTATTGTGTGATAATGGGCTTGCAAAGAAGGAAAAACTGCAATCTGATTTGTAGGCATACATAGGCACCTTTAAGATGCCCTATGATTCCTTCACTACATATGGGCAAACTGTTCACCGGTTTCAGCTCTAGCTTGCCAGAATTGAAGTGGAGATTATCAACAGGACTAGAGATTTGCAGGAACTTCAACTAGTTTTACTACGTAGACTGCAGATTCTTTAGAAGTGCTTTCTTAATCTAGAAGCATTAATGGTCACTCAAGAGATGAGCACAATTGATGCCATGGAAGAACAGATCTCTCAAATGCGACGAAAAGTGAGGTTGCTACCTCATTAATTAAGTCATGGTCTTTAACCATGAAGACTTTTATGTAGGATTTTAAATCGGTTTTTGATAAGTTTCACTCTTTATTGTCCTAAACATTTATTATTTTAATGATAATGAGAAACAAGGGTTATTCTGCAATAGTTTATCATTGTTGGCAAAGGGGGATTAATATTTTGTATTAAAAATTTTCCTGAATGTTATGTATACTTTCATGTTATCTCTTTAAGGGAGTAGTATACATTGTCATTTCTGCGAAAGGGATAGTGTATATGCTTAGGGGGAGTAATTTTGATTATGGCATATCTTTTTGTTGTAAAACACTTAGATGTCAAAATTTTCGTAAGTGTTGCCATCAATGCCAAAGGGGGAGATTGTTGGCATTTTGATGATGTTGTGATTGTCATTGATGGACACACACTTGCTTTGAGATCACTTTTTGTATGTATGAGTTATACTCAACCGATATTATAGTCTTTAGACTATCGATGTTTTGCAGAAAGTGTTTATCAATCTCAAGCGGTACGAAGACCCAAAGCGGTATGAAGACCTCAAGCGGTTCGAGGATACCAAAGTGGTATGAAGGAACAAAGTGTTTGTTAAAGTTTTTCCAGTCTTCATTTTATCAAACTGGTAATTAGTAAAATGTATGAACCGGTAATCGATAATGAACCGATATTACTCTGTGATGAGTTATCATCCACTAACACTTTGATGGTGATTTTGTGTCATGTTACCAAATGTGCCTAGATGCACTGAACCTATGAACTTGCAATATAATCCTATTGGACCAACATGAAATCAGATTCCTTTATAAGGATACCATATCTAGGGTTTTAGTCGATGATAGGGTTTTTAGAAGTGCATAAGGTTTTTGTATGCGCGATCATAGAAGAGAAGATTAGGTCTGTGTGAAGAAACAGAGTGTGGAGATATTGAAGATTGAAGTAATGCTAAATGTACATTAACAATGAGCTATCAAGGATCTAACCAAGCATACTGTGCTAGTATCTAGATCACTCACTTGTTGATTACTCACATCTTCGACAAGTCTAAAACCCTTAACCGGGCAGGCCTGGCAAAGCCTTTGTAAATCCTCTAACAAATTGGTTCACAACTGTGGATCTGAAATCCTCTTAGAAGGTAGTCTTTAACATGACTTATCTCCTAATAGAGATCTAGATTCCTAACAAGATCTGTTTTGGTGAAGAACATTGTATGACCTTAACCGGTCTGACCTTAACTAGTCTGGTTACTATTCTGCAGATAGTTACTTGTGAGTTTCATCTCACTGTGGTTTTTCCCATTTGGGTTTCCATGTCAAAACCTCTTATGTTATGATGATTGTACTCTTGTGGGTGAATGCTTTTTTTGTTGTTTGGTTTGCATTTGTCTTAACCAGTTTGTTAGTAAATCTGTTATACCGGTTAACTGCTAAACTATTTAAGAGTTTAAGTTAAATAATGTTTTGTATACTAATTCACCCCCCCTCTTAGTATTCATCAATAGCTGCACTAGCACCACTTATACAAATCTTCATCGATCTATAGACTAACTAACAAGAATACTCAACAACAATAATTCAAACTAGAAATATAGCTTGCAGAGCACCAAATCACAAACCATCTGAATTGAAGATACACCTGACATCCAGAAGAATCTCCAAAAACTGCAACCAAAGCTATAATCATACCAGAGCTCACCAGATCAAATACCAAACACTACCAACTATTGAACAAAAAAATTGAACTACAAACCAAATCAAATAATATGATCAAGTAAACTTATGGATCACTGAAAAAAATAAGGAGTGAAGTATTCCAACATCCCAAATAGATAAACCAACCATATCAACTCAATGCAATCACTAGAACACCAAACAACTCTCTGCAACACCAAAACACAGGAATATGTTGACATCAATGACAACAACATATCCTAGCAACAACAATATCCAACAAAAAAGATTTTTAATTTAATATATTATTTGTTTTGATGCAAACCAAATTTATCAAACAAATAAATATTAAATTAATGTCCTATTTGGTGGCATTGATTTTTGGAAAGTTTCCTTGGAAGCTTTTGGCTAAGTTAGAATTTGTTTCCTTCTCAAAGTGTATTTAATTTGAATATCTTTCCTCCTTTTTGGCATGTAAATATGGGGAAAGATCACTTGGATGGTTTGTTGACTTTTAGTATTAATTGGCAGTTTTGGTAAAGTTGTCAACTCATGGGGAGTTTGGAGGCACTTGGTAAAGGAATGTTTCCTTTTACATGGAAGTTGTATTTTAAAAGCTATTTTGGTTTGAATTTATATATATTGAGAAATTGGGCTTTTGGAAATTATTTATGTTGCAGATTTTATCAAAGTTTATGCTTGTTTCTTTAGTGTCTGATAAACCAGTGGAGAAGGAGAATGTAGAATGAGATGTTTGAAGGTTTCCAGGTGATCTAAGGACATGAGTCAGAGGATTACTAGGTGTTCTAAGATAAGTGTCAAGGATTACCATAGAATTATCTCACTCAAAGATTATTATTGTGCTTGAGGATTCAACAATTTTAGAGTTTTAGCTTGCAAGTGAGGGTTTGAAGCGGCAATTTGGAATTTGAATTTTTTATTTGTTGTATATGTTTCTAGAATATTTGTAGATGTAGGTTTATTGATTTCTTTGTATTTAGTGTTATTTTATCATAATAAACCTTGTTATGGAGTTTGGATAGTTTTCTTGCAAGTTGGGTAAAGTTCAGTTTGTGTATGGGTTTCATTTTGCTTTCTATTTTGTGAGAAGTTACAGTAGATGTAATTTGTTATCAGAAGAAAAATATGACAAAAAAATTAATGTATTTTCTAATGAATACTAAGAGGGGGGGTGAATTAGTATACCCCAAAACTTTACCAAACACTTAAGCAATTTTACTGCAGACCAGTATAGCCTTTTAAACTGTAGACCAGTTAATACATAGAAAAGCCAAATAGAAAATAAAGCATTCACCCACAATAACACAATCACCATAACACAAGATATTTTTATGTGGAAACCCAAATGGGAAAAACCATGGTAGGTAAAACTCACAAGTCTACTATCTACAGAATAACAACCAGACCGGTTAATGCCTTACAATATTCTTCACCAGAACAAATCTTGTTAGGAATCTTGATCTCTATTAGGAGATAACTACCCTGTTAAAGGATTTTAGATCCACAACTGTGAGCCACCTTGTTAGAGGATTTTGAATAGGCTTGACTGAGCCTACCCGGTTAAGGGTTTCTGACCTGTCGAAGAGATTAGTAATCAACAAGTAAGTGATCTACAAAGTAGCACAAAATGCTTAGTTAGATTATAGATTGCTCTCTGTTAATGCATTGCAGCATTAATTCAGTCTTTTGTCCTTCGCATGTACAAATCTTTGTCACAAGATACCTTCTTGCAAAAACCTAATCTTCTTACGCAATCCTTCACACACACATAAAACCCTAGACATGATGTCCTCATATAGGAATTTGATTTAATGTTGGTCCAATGAGATTACACTATAATTTCCGAGGTACAGTGCATCTAGACACAATTTGTAACATGACATAGAATCACCGCATCAGTGTCGGTGGATGATAACTCATCACAATTTACAAGTTTGCCAGTTAACAAAACACAATATACTAAATACTAGTTTACAAATAAAGACTGGTAAACTGGAACATAGTGTTCTGATCTTAAAAAGATTGGCTGCCACTTGGGGTCCTCGTACCGCTTGAGGTCCTCAGTCATGCTTTGACCAGTAAGCTCCTTCTGTAAACACTGATAATCTTCTATAAATAAAGACTATGCATACAATGGCATATAATATTGGTTTGAACAATACATCACATAGTACCGATTGAGAATAACTCATATAACAAATAAGTTTGTGTCTATCAATGACAATCAAAACATCATCATTAAAATGCCAACAATCTCCCCCTTTGGCATTGATGGCAACACTTAGGAAAATTTGACATCTCAGTTCTTACAAAACAAAAATGATTCCGTAATCAAATTACTCCCCCTAAGCATATACACTACTCCCTTTGCCAAAATTACAAGCATGTACTACTTCCATTTGCATAACATTTTCACAATAACACTCCCCCTTTGCAAACAATGAGAAAGTAATGAAAACATGCCACAAAGATTTACCAAAAACATATTGCATAACATAAAAACAGAGTATATGTTTATGACAATAATGAGTAAAACTTTTCAAAAATTCCTTCATGTTTGTAGACCAAGTATCTAGGAGTGAGGTAGCAATTTCACTCTGAGTCTTCATCTGGAATGCTAACTCCTCCATGGCATCTATGGTGCTCAATTATTGAGTGACAATAATGGCACCCATGTTCAGAAAGAAATTCTAAAGAATCTTCAACTTAGGTAACAAAAGCAACTAAAGCTTCTACAGATCTTGAGTCCTCTTGTAGATCTCTGAATCAATCCTGTCAATTTGTTGCACGTGAGTCTGAATGGTTTTCCCATACACTGTGAAGGAATCATATGTCACTTTGAAGTTCTCTATATACTTCTTTAACTCCGATTGAAGTTGAACCTTCTTCTTCAGAGCATCATCACTAAATAGATCAGGCTGGCAGATTTTTCTCAAAAGTTTATGTCCTTTAGCCATTGCCAGACTGATATAATCTCTCTGATGGATTATCTTGGCTTTGTCTTCATTAAATTGCTTCATGAAAGAAACTTTTAGTGCCTTTGCATGCTTTTTCTCTGTAGTAGCCTGGGTAACATCTTCCAATGATTGTACTTGATCACCCACTATTGTGCATAGAAGCTTCAACTAGGCCAGTGAATAATCGGTACCGAAAAGATCAGTATCGGGGACTATGGTTGAAAGGGTATAAAAAATAAGTTGAATAACATATTTTTCTTTCTTCCTTCTTAGTTCCTCCAACCTTTCTTGAGCAAGTTGAATACTTCTTAGGAGCTCATTTTCATCTACCAATTTGGTGAGACAGGCAAGAATCAATTCACTATGACCGGTGGGATCAACCTATTTAGCTTGAACTCTGGTTGCCTTGGGATTGTGTCCACCTTTATTTGCTTTGATCTCCTCTTGTATCTTCTTCTCCTACTCTTCCTTCTCCTTGGCCTCCTTGTCGCCCTTCTCTTTCTCCTCTTTTTCCTTTTTCTCCTTTTCTACTTTCTCCTTCTCCGATTTCCCCTTCTCCATTTTCTCCTTCTCCACTTTCTCCTTCTCCATTTTCTCCTTCTCCAATTTGTCTTTCTCCTCTTTCTCCTTCTCCTTTTCCACTTTCTCTTTCTCCACTTTCTCTTTCTCTACTTTCTCTTTTTCTGCTTTCTCTTT